>NC_139513.1:234861196-235006196 GCF_947247035.1 Vipera ursinii
AGAAAGCTTACTTCAGAGATTGGGTCAATGTCTTGTGATCCCTAATACTTACTGTTTGGATAAATGTATAAATGGAAGGAGAACTTACTCATAATTTACATCCATGATCCAACCATTTGTGCTGTTCTTCCAGTCTTCTGAAATTTTCTCCACTGCTTCTCTTCCTCCCTTTCTTTAAAAAAAATACTCAAATTTTGTGATCTGAACAACAAAAGTGGCATCTATGATAACATTTTCTATAGACCCCAAACTGCATTGATGTGGACACATCATGGCTGGAGAAAGAGAGATAAAGGAATAACTGGGATGTACTTTTAAATAATTACATAAAAGGCCCTTGTGATTGTATATCACCATACAGCAGGCATGTCAAACGGCCGGCCCATGCGTCATGCTGAAACCATGCCCACCCCATTGTTGGCAATGGGGAAAAAGTCAAAAATATGTCTGCCATAGTTTCTCTGTAGATACTTTTAAGATATAATTTGGCATTAGATGAATTTATTGTATTGCTATATGACCGCATCTAACAATTCAATTCCTTCCTTCCTTCCTTCCTTCCTTCCTTTCCTTCCTTCCTTCCTTCCTTCCTTCCTTCCTTCCTTCTTCCCTCCCTCCTCCTCCCTCCCTCCCTCCCTCTTTCTTTCTTTCTTCTTTCTTTCTTTCTTCTTTCTTTCTTTCTTTCTTTCTTTCTTTCTTTCTTTCTTTTCTTTCTTTCTTTCTTTCTCTTTCTTCCTTCATTCCTTCCTTGCTTCCTTGCTTCCTTCCTTCCCAACACAGTATTGAAGGCTGATTCTGCCGACTGCCAGCAATTTGCTCCTCACAGGCTTGAGGTTGATTCAGCCTTCCATCTTTCTGAGGTCAGTAAAATAAAGAACCAGATTGTTGGGGGTAACCACTTAGAGAGTGCTGTAATGCAGTAGAAAGTGGTGTATAAGCCTAAGTGCTATTGCTATTGCTTCCTTCCTTCCTTCCTTGCTAGTGTTGTAAACAAAAGATATACAGATACAATTTAGCACATAGATTTTCATCTCTTTTACTACTAATAATCTAGTTGAGTATTATGTAATCATGAAAACATCCCTAATTATTTCCCTGAGGCTTGTTCTCCAAATTCAAATTGAGCCTGATACATTTGCTGGCAATTGGGAGAGACCATCATATATAGCAGTCATTTTTATATTGTAATGATTCATGGATCAGCTAGTATTCAGAGTTTTGTCACTCTACCTCTATTAGTTGTTTTTTTTTAAAAAAAAACTATTTTATTTAACTCTTTAATTTGTTTATCAGTTGTTCCACACAACAACCATTCATGATGATGATGGGACACTTGATTTAATCTGAGTTTGCCTATCTGAATTGTGGCCTGGGTTCTATTGTGCTTATTAGCTGCTAAAAATTAGAAGAGAATTGGAAGGAAGAAGGAGGAGAGATGAGAAAGAAAGATTTATTCGTGATGTTCAAGCCATGATTGAACAGCACTTATCTATGGATGATGCTGATTGATGAAATTGTTGCTATAATAATATCAGTACAAATTAAACATTTCATTTAAGAGATCAGGACCCAGTTTTTCTGACTGGCAACAGATTGCTTTCCCATCCACCAAAACTAATACAAATAAATATTATATTTGGCACTGATATTTACAATGTTTACAATTTAATCAGGACTTCTATTTCAACAGATTTGAAACATCAGTGTAAGACTGTTTTCAAACATGGTTAATTGAACAAGCAGAAGAAATATAAACAGAATTTATATTAGTAATACTTTAATGCTTACTTTGAATTAAAGTAAGAAAAAATAATTCGGCTTAAGAATATGCAAATCTGCAGGAAGGGTCTTGGTTTCATTACTTGTTTCCAATCAGGATTCCAGTCTTCCCATGCAGCATACTTATATGCCAATTTTTTTTATCATTATTAATTAAAGAGCAAGGGATAAAACTGATAACAGAATTAAATAATTTTCATTATTTAATTTGTTTTATGGTGATCCAGTCTTGATTTCTGATGACTTCAAGGGCAATTTTATTGACAAATGGTTTACCAGTATTTTGTTCGAGAAAGTTTTTGGATTCCTCAATCTAGGATTTAATGACTACCCACTGGCTTTCACGCCTGTTTTTTTTTTTTAATTGTGCACTCAGGATATTTTCCTTATCTTGTGGTTGAAATATCTGACAGGTCTACACTTATTGTTGCCAAGCACTTTAACAGTCTATGCAAGGAGATGCAGACCAAATGAAGAATAGAAAAGAAAAGTGTTACATAGCCAATACATTAAAAAAATAAAACACTTAACAGGCATAGCAGATAACAGCAAAACCTGGTAATGGCTAAGACCAGGAAAGTTGAATAAAGAGATAGAGGAGCTAATTCTGGCTGCATAAGAACAGGGCTTAAGAACAAATGCATACAAACCCAGAATTGAGAAGACAGCAGCAGGCAGCAAATGCCATCCTGCAAACAAGCTGGAGAAACAGTGGACCACCTAATTAGTTGCTGCAAAAATATGATCACACAGACTACAGACAACAACATGATAAAGTAGCAACAATTGTGCATTTGAAATCACATTTGCCTGCAAGCAAGAACTGGGGGAAACACAAAATAGACAAAATAGGAGAAAATGAAGAAGTGCTCTGGCACTTTAGCATTCAAACAATCATGCACCAGTCACATAGTATCCCAGACTTAACAGTTGTTGATAAGAAAGATAAAACAAAAGTTTGGATAGTGTACTTTGCAGTACTCAGAGACAGCAAAATGGGTGAGAAAGTATTGCAGAAAATTACAACAAAGAAAAAACTGCAAATAGAACGACTGTGACAAAGAAAGCAAAGATAGTGCCAATAGTAATAAGTGCCTTGGATGCAATCCCAAAACATCTGGACACCATCAGTCAATTGCAAAATGCAGCTTTACTCAGAACAACTTACATCCTGTGACAATAACCTTAACATCTGCCTATCCCAGGTCTTTGGGAAGGAATCAACAGGTGGATAAAATGCCATATCCAAGCTAAATATTTGACTGTGCAACCATCCATAATTTGCCTATATCGTTTAGAAATCTATGATTTGTATTGTGCTTCTTTTATGATTGGAATTACTTGTCTTGTGGTTGTTTAATAAATGCTTTTCTTTGCCTAACATGGTTTCAGACTCATGAAGAAATTACTAAAGAGCAGGAATGGCAGCATTCTTATTCCAAGAATATTTTACTTCTGAAATATATTTTCTCTATTCGGTTTCAGGACTTATTGACTTCTTCAAAGATTTGTATATGGTGTTTGTAATTATGGTAATGTAATTTTTTTTAAAAAAAAAACATTGTAAATCTACAACTTACACACATGTGTCATTTCAAAGTTAATTTATCTTGAACTCTCAGAGCTATTATTTATGAAACTCAAAGCTCGTACTTAAAATTACAGTTTGGTATTTTGTTTTTGAATTATTGTATTTCTGACTATGTTAACTGAATATATTTCAAATATATTCTTTGAAGCTATACTCAAGAGCCACAGGGGTCTGAGAATTTGTGTTTTGTATAAGTCTGTTCCTTAACTATAATTGCTGCTGCCATGTTTTTATTTCAGCCTTCATTGTTGTTTCACCTTAAAAAAATAAAAAAAAATAGTAGGCTGTGAATCAACTACACTGTTGATTCACTAATGTGCAATTGGAAATAAGTATATTGTTCTCACTGAGACTTAGCTCTAAAAAAGCACAGGATTAGACATGCTTTCTCTTCATCTTTCAAAATAGTTAGGGAATTTGATATCTTCCTTGATAAATTTTGCATTCAGAATTCATACATTACTGCATCCTGAAAGAAATATTTAACTAATAATTCAAATGTTATATTCAACTTCGGGTTTGCTACATCTTCAGTTTTTATTCAGTTAAATTTCAACTAAACTATTGCTTTTCATTTTTTAATCTTTGGAGGGAAGGGCACGAATATATTATTTTTCATCATTTGAGAACTAGATGAGACATTACATTACAGCAGCTTCATTTAAAAAATACATGTGGCACTCTCCAAAACCATTACAATTTAAAGATTTTTTTATTATTCCCTCTTTGGCATTCATTCAGTGTAAAATGATAAGAAATGCACATTCTTCTTAAGCATATATTATTCCCGTTACCTGGGAATATGCAGTGAATATTTGTGATGTGATATCAGATTCTCTATGAATACAAGCAATTTTCTCATGCCCTACTTCCCATTCTGTTGATAATTTATATCAAACATTTAAAGTCCATTATGGTAGCAAAGAACCAGAAGGATTTTTAATAATGAGGTGGGTAGGAATAAATGGGTTCTTTAAATAAATAATATAGGGGGGGAGTCTAAAATAAATGGAAAATTAATTAAGGTACCAACAAGAATATTTATGAGCATGTTGTTTGTCTTAAAACTATATATGTATGTATATAGGTAAAGGTAAAGGTTCCTCTGCACATGCGTGCTAGTCTTTTCTGACTCTAGGGGCCGGTGCTCATCTCAGTTTCAAAGCCAAAGAGCCAGCACCTGTCTGAGGATGTATCCGTGATCATGTGGCCGGCATGACTAGACGCCAGAGGCGCAAGGAACACTGTTACCTTCCCACTATAATGGTCCCTATTTTTCTACTTGCATTTTTATATATATGGAACAATGGTACAATTGTGGATTGTATATTTAGAAGGGAGTACAAGAAACCAAGAATTTAATACAATCAAACAATATTATGAAAGATGTGTAAGTGAATGTACGGGCTGAATCCATAGAAGATAGAATGTATGATGTACCCAAGCAAATGGACAAGAAGAAATCTGGTAGGTATAATTCTTTGTCATGCATTTAACATCCTAAACTTTTGAAGTGTGTTTTGAAGGACTTACTTTTACAGTGGTTGGATTCCCTTAGCCTTGAAGTTTGACATTTCTGGGGGCGGGAAAGAGGTTTCTGATAAAAATTCTTGAATGCTAGAGTTAGAGACATGGCATCAAGGTTTAAGATAGGGATTGTTTGTTACACGATAACCCTGTCAGCTGTCATTATTATAAAGATATTGTGGAAGTTATAAAAATATAGTTGCTATGGTTTATCCATCCTTTCTGTATCTGCTTGCCAACATCTTAGTAGCTGCCAGCTTAGTAACTTAGTAACATATATTTTTTTCATAACTTAATACTATGGGCTCTCATCATATCACTAAAGGCAGTGAACTTGTCTTTCATGTTATTTTATTCTTCTTCTAGATTTCTAATTTTGGACAACATCACAAAGTGTTCATCATTAGAGTTTGTGTTGTGGATGTTTTTAAATCATTCACAATTCAAAAATTTCCATTCCCTGTAATTGATCCTGGAAAATAAATGGCCATATTTATTTTAATCTGACAGGGAGGAATCGAGCGGTCTTGAGAGTGTTATCTGGAGTGAGTTCGATCCTATGACCCCCAATGAGGTGGACAGGATCATGAGGAGGCTGAGCTCTACCACCTGTTTATTGGATCCGTGCCCCTCCTGGCTGGTTTATGCAGCCCGGGAGAAGACACGAGGCTGGTTCCAGGCAGTAATAACTGCTTCTTTAAGTGAGGGTGTTTTCCCTGCCGCCTTGAAAGAGGCGGTGGTGAGACCCCTCCTCAAGAAGCCCACCCTGGACTCGGTGATTTTGAATAACTATCATCCTGGCTCCAACCTTCGCTTTTTGGCGAAGGTTGTTGAGAGTGTGGTAGCGCATCAGCTCCCTCTGTTCCTGGAGGAAACTGATTATCTTGACCCGTACCAATTGGGTTTCAGACCCTGGCATAGCACAGAGACGGCATTGGTCGCACTGGTGAATGATCTCTGGTGGGCTTGGGACAGGGGTTGTTTCTCTGTCCTAGTCCTATTAGACCTCTCAGCGGCTTTTGATGCCATCGACCATGGTATCCTACTGCGGTGTGTCAGGGGGCTGGGAGTGGGGGGCACTATTTTACAGTGGTTCTCCTCCTACCTCCTGGGCCGCTCGCAGTCGTTGTTGATGGGAGGACAGAGGTCCACCCTGAGATCTCTCGTTTGTGGAGTCCCTCAGGGGTTGGTCCTCTCTCCCCTCCTGTTCAACATCTACATGAAGCCGCTGGGTGAGCTCATTCGTGGTTTCAGGGTGGGGTATCACCAGTACACTGATGATACCCAACTTTTTCTTTCCACCCCGAATCAACCCAGTGATGCCCTTGCCATGATGTCCCATTGCCTGGAGGCGGTCCAGGTTTGGATGGGGAGAAACAGGCTTCGTCTCAATCCTGACAAGACTGAGTGGCTGTTCATACCGGCATCTTGGGCTGACCAGCCTTCTCCATCATTAACAATAGGGGATGAGGTATTACCCCCCGTTGATAGGGCTTGCAACTTGGGCATCCTCCTGGATTCACGGCTCAGTTTTGAAGCTCATATAGGAACCGTGACCAGGGGGGCTTTTGCCCAGATTCACCTGGTGCACCAGTTGTGTCCCTATCTGGACCAAGATGCTCTACGTACAGTCACTCATGCGCTCGTGACCTCCCGGTTAGACTACTGCAATGCCCTCTACATGGGGCTGCCCTTGAGGACTACCCGAAGGCTTCAGCTGGTGCAGAATTCAGCCGTGCAAGTTTTGATGGGAGCTTCCCAATACTCCTGTGTAACACCTCTTCTTCGTGAGCTACATTGGCTTCCGGTTGCCCTCCGGGTGAGATTCAAGGTGCTGGTAATGACCTATAAAGCCCTAAATGGCTTCGGTCCGGACTATCTAAGGGAACACCTGCTGCTGGCATCATCTTCCCATCATCCTGTGCGCCCCCACAGGGAGGGCCTTCTCAGGGTACCGCCGGTTAATGAATGCCAGTGGGTTATTCCCAGGGGAAGGGCGTTCTCTGTGGGTGCGCCTGCCCTATGGAACCATCTACCCACGGAACGTAGGACTGCCCCCGACCTTCACTCATTTCACCGGGACCTGAAAACTTGGCTCTTTGATCTGTTTGGTCCAGACTGTGGGGTTGTTAATTTAACTGGGTTTTAGATTTACTCTTGGGGCTTGAATTTAATTTAATTGTTTTAATTGATTTTAATTTTTGTATTTCATGGTTTTAACTGCCCTGTAAACTGCCCTGAGTCCTACGGGAATAGGGCGGTATACAAATTCAAATAAATAAATAAATAAATAAATAAATAAATATTAATGCTTACTTTCAAAACAGCAGTAATTGATCTTTGGGGCTCATTAGGATTTAAAAATGGAAATATACAGCAAGTAATTATTGCAGATTAAAATGTACCAGTTCTTTTTTTCAATATTTCTAGGATTTTGTAAATGGGCTATATTGCCAATAGCCTCCCTTCCATTCTAGATGAAAGATAAACTTAATTCAAACAAGGTTTATACTTAGGTGGCAGATCACCAAGGAATAACCAAGACTGTAGACTAAGCTAGAAAATGAAGGAAAGCTTATTTAACTTTGATTATTTAACTTTGGCATCTTTGTGCAATTTAATTAATTCATTTTTGTCCCTAAAGGTGTAGGACTTTCAGAGTTGTGACATCATACATGTACTTTAAGTATTGGGGAATATCAAATAGGAAGGAAGTCAGGTGTTTTTTTTATTTTTGCAGCATGAAAATGATGCACATACAAATTGCTGATATATTTCCTCACATGCTCACCAGTATGGGACCAAACTTGTTTTCATTTGAAGTGCTGATAAACTCCATTTCTATTTGAACCACAGGGAAAAGGAAAAAAAAATATCTTTTAATTCTGTTTGGATTAATATTATGACTACAAATTATCCATAAAGTGTCACAGGTATATTTTAAAATTGGATCAAGGGAAAAATAAATCAATTAAATTAGAAGCCTCTAGGAAATTACTTCTTTCTCCCTCTCTAGGGATTCGTAAGAGAAGAAGTCCTGCTGTTTCTTTTTTATTTGATCAGTGTGTTTTGTCCAGTTCAGCTTTAGTCAACAATTTTTCTCTAACATGGCAATTGAATTTATTTCAGTACAGAAATTATCTGCCCTCAGCATTGACATTGACTTACACAATGAACAAATATGCTCTTTTTTTCTCTTTTATTGACTAGCTTTTTACAGGACAAGCAGAGAAAATGTCGGTTTCAATGAATTGAATCCAGTTTTTAATTCAATTTAATTCCAGCTTTTTAAAAGTTAGTTTTGCAGAGGCTAAGCTTAATTATTTTTACTCATTCAGGTAAACCAGTTCTGAGATCCAGTTTAGTGTCATAGTTAGGAAGCTAAGAGACCACGAGTTGTATCCTGTCTTAGGCACAAAGTTGGGTAACCTTGGGCCAGTCACTCTCTCTTAGCCCTAGGAAGGAGGCAATGATAAACCACTTAAAAAAATGAAATAAAATAAATCTTCCATGAAGGCAGCTTTTACAAAGCCACACTGACTTGAACTCACACACACACAAAAAAGTAGTTCAAGAGTCAAACGTGTACTGTAACCCTTCTGATTCATCTTTGTAAATTGATAGGGGAAAAAAATGTGTAAAGGGACTTGGGACTCTGCATGATCATTTCTCTCCTGTCAGCAGACTAACCCTCTGAAAATTAGAAAAAAACAGGACCAGAATTAAGCTCAAAAATAAGCCAGAACAGGATGTGAACCAAACCAAACTAAAAAACAACAACAAACAAAACACAAACAAAAAACCCTTAGTATTAAGAGGTTGGAAATCCCAGTAACCATGTTTTCCCTACTTCGTTTTAACACAATTTATATCATGGATTGTGGGAATGCTATAGATTTGATATCTACTGCTAAGCTTGTAAGCCGTCCTGAGTCTTCAGAGAAGGGTGGGATATAAATGGGATTAAAGTAAAATAAAATAAATAAAATATCTTGATTTTAACAAAGGTTTTGCTATACTATATAGGGACACCCTAATTAACAAAACACGTAAGAATTGGCTGAATGGTAACAATTAAATAAGTTTATGAAGACCTCTTCATTTATTTTATTTACTGAATTTATATAGTAACATATAGAATTAAAAAACAAGTGGTTTGCTTCCTCATGAATGGTTCTTCAGCCATTCTAAATATTGAGTTGGTATTACATGATTTATCCTGAACCTATAAACTCCAATATATTCATTAATGGATTGAGTAAAGAGAGGTAGAGATATGAGATGAATATGCATTTAAAATGCATATTTAAAAGGTATGCATTTTAAAAAAACACTGAAATTTCCTACAAGATGTTCAAATCTGTCATTGTAGGTCCAGAAATACAAATATTGATAGTTTGTGCAAGTTAATCCTATTGCTCATTCTATATTTTTCTTTTAAAAAAGGAAACACCTTATCCCCAATCCTCAATCATCTATAATTAATTAAGTTCTGTTTCCATCGATCTGACTATATAGAAGTGAATAGAAGCTAGAAGTGAAATCCTTACAGCTAAAATCACACTGTTATCTCTGTGATGCAGTCTTCAAAAGGCAAACAGTAAGTCGAGTTACAAAAGGCTGTGTCATTTTTTATCGTCTTTAACTGTGTGAATATCATGCATATACAAAAATAGCATGGTTTAGTGATACCATTAAAAGTTAAAGAAAGCATTTTTAAAAGTTTATTTGTTAAATATACCAGTGGTGCATTTAAGTTTCAAATCAGAAGATTTATAAGTTTAGGTAAAAGTTTGCAGATATTTTCTATTTACTGGAACAATTCATGATTTATCTTCCATTATGAGAACATAATGGGGAAGACATTTTATTACTAGGGAAGCAAGCCTGGTAAAATTACATTGCTTCTTCCTCTTTGACTACTATAATATTAGCTTAATTGCTAAATTAAAGTAACTTCTCCCATAAACTATTACTTTTGCCTAGGGTATTCTATCACTACATTATTCTTACTTTCTTTCAGTGATATTTATTAATAATCAGTTCTGATTATTTCTCCCACAACTAGAGGTTAATGATAGGACTAGTTTACTCAAGTGGATTCACAGTGACGCACACACACACATATGTTATTTAATCTCTCTGACAATTTGTATGCATGCATTCATGTGATTATTTGCTTTCTGGAAAACTGAGTGGCAATCTGGGAAACCACAAGCAAGAAGAAACACTAAAGGACACAATTAAAGGGGAGATAATTCATCATGTGGAGAAATCTGTGAAGGGAATATTGACTGCATTGCCCCCTAATTGCTGTGCAGAATTAAGCTTCTATAAAAATTGCTTTTTTCAACAAAGCCAAGAATAATACGATAAGTCATGAATGTTCTCAGGTTTATAATGAATAAAAGCTGACCCAAGCATCCCTCACTTTCGCAGAAATGTTCATTCCTAAGAAAGTAGGTGGATACAGAGTGGATATTTTGTTACTTTCAGGAAGGATATTTTAAGTGTGTTGTTTTTTAAAAAATGTAATTTTAGGAATGAATAACAGCTCCTTATGAACATTCAGTAGGTTAAAAATATTGCTTGGTTGGAGGGGCAGAACTGCAGCAGTAAGGTTTGCATCTAATCTTTTAATTTTTAACACTGTATACTTGTGCAGGACAAGAAAAGCAGAGGTAGGGGTGGTGTTAAGTGAGTTATCAGCTTAGAATTGTTACATACCTACAAATGATTGAAGTCCAACCCCTCTTGAATTCCATTAACCTCTTCTACCACCAATTTAGCACTGAACATTAGTGGACTAGATTCTTATGTATAGGCTTGAGCAATAAATATTCTTGGCTGCAACTTAATGTATAGTACTGATTCTTTGGGCTAACAGTTTGATTCTTTCTGAACTCTGGAAGGTAGCAGGGTAGAAGCTGGTTAATACTTAGATACAAGACCAGAAGACTGTAACCTAGACAAGGCTATAAGCTGAACTAGGAAGCTGGAAAAAAGACAGCTGTAGGAATTGAAGTCAGTGGAAGTGATACTTTGTAGCCATATTTCAGTGGACATATGTAAATCCTCCATGTACTCCTGTTGCATATACATTCAATTCACTTCAATTGACTATCTAAAAAAAACACATCTATTCATAATATAATTTAAGCATCACACATGGAATCATTCCACATCTTCAAATATCTGATTGAATATGTGATATATTTATTTTATTATTTATTTTAATCCCATTTATATCCCGCCTTTCTCCGAAGACTCAGGGCGGCTTACAATCTAAGCACAAATCAATGTGCTTAACAATATGCCATATATATGTTCTCAAATACTGGTATGAATGATAGAACTGCAGCGATGCTTCCTAGATGTTAGCATTATGTGACTATGATTTTGAGAAAAAAATACTGTAGCTTTTTCTGGCAACCAAAATGTGTTGTTTTTAAAAAGCACTCCTCTTAAGACATATGAATAATATAATTTTGAATCTAAAAAAAATCTTGATACATAATCATAACTTTTCACCAAGCTTTGCTCAATTATGAGGTTTACATCATCAGCATTGGATTGTTTATTACATTGTACTATGAATATATGTTTTAATTTCAAGGCCCATTACATAGGATAAAAGAAATGTAATTAGACTTATAGAATCTCTTGGTTTTAGATGCAGGAATCTTTAACAAAAGGAAAATAAATAAATCTTCAGAGAGCTGTGTAAATGATGTGAACTGGAACTTGTGAAAGGACATTGAGCCTGAAAAGGATTGACTGAACATCTATTGTCAAATCTCCATAACAATAACCACTTAACCTTTTCATTTACTTACTTCAAGTTCATAAAAATCTCCTATCTACAAAAAAGTCCAAATCTCTAATGGCCCTAAGAAGCTACAACAACAAACCTAAATACCTTAGCATAGTGCATGCATGCAGAAATTATAATGCCTTGGACTATTTTTATTCATTCAACAATGGAGAATACACTTTATCATGTTCCTAACATATGTTCTTGAATGGAAAAGTATATTAGAAGTCCTTGAGCCTGAAATTCATTCTTAGTGGGAAAGTAATTATATTCACTGCTTTGTAGGAGATGACCAGGCTGAGCCTGAGGAAGGGGTCAAACGTATAATAAATCATGAGTCCCTGCATGCTGTCAAGAGATCTAAATTCAGACCACTTTGAATTCCTTTCTTATTGTAGTACACAGTTATAATTTCTCACCAAGTACTCAATTATGATGTTTACATCAGCAGAAATGCCATCTAGAAATTGGATTGTTTATTATATTGTAATATAATATATTTCCTTATCTTCCGCTCATTGCCCTTGACCCTTAGTTGGTCAGATTCTTGTGGAGAGCTTAAGCTTGCAATAAATCTTTATACTCATTTGAACTGCCTGAATTTCCCCAGTGCTTGACATGCTCATGAAGAACATTGTGGACTACATTTATTTCCAACCAGACAGCTAACTGTTGTCATTTATAAGGATAATAGTAGAGAATTCAGTTTCCTATTTGTTTGTGTGTGTGTGTGAGAGAGAGAGAGAGAGTATGTGGGTGTGTAAGAGAGAGGGGGGAAGGAGAGCAATTAAAAGTTTAGGTCCCAATGTTTAGGAAGCTTTATGTTGCATGAAGGTCCTCAATTTTTCATACTGTTTGTCCCCCTCTCAACTTAGTAAAGTTTAGGTATGCACCTTTTCCAAAGTTTGTTCTAAAAGTCGCATCTTGGTCAACATCCCAGGTAAAGCCTCTAGTGCTTCTTCAAAACCAGTCTTTAGTCCCAAACTGATCTTCTCACTTGAATGGTCATAACAAGGACATTTTCTTTCTTACTTCAGATTTGTAGTCAGTTGGTGGCTCTGGTGGATTTATTCAGCCACAGAAGCTGTAGCACTTGTGAAAGCAATAACACTCTATCTAAAATGATCAATGTCTCTCTTGTTGCCTATAAAGATTGATTGCAGCATGTCCTCACATTCCAACAATGTCCTCCTTTGCCATTCAGATCCTTCTAACACTTCAGTGCAAGTTGTGCAAATCTTCCCAGCCCAATCAGACTTCATATATATACTCCACTACTCTACTTCCATTTTATTTTCTACCTGCTTCTTCACTCTACAACAATCTAACATATTAAAATCTCTGTCTCTCATGCTTAGCCTCCAATTCTATCAATTTACTTCCAATAAATTTTGCAATTTTTTGTTTGTGACCCTGATAATTCCCTTTTTAGTTTATAATTTTCAAATCCAAGTAGAAAAAAAAGGATTCTGAAGGCCATCTATGTTCAGACCAAATGTGCACACATCTAAATAATAACAAAAAACAAACCACCACCACCAACAACAACACCAACAACAATAACAACAACAACAATAATAATAATGTTGGAGGGTACCTTGGAGGTCATCTAGTCTAACCCCCTACTCAGGCAGAAAACCCTATACTATTTCAGACAAATGGCTGTCCAGTCTCTTCTTAAAAACTTCCAGTGCTGGAGCATTCACAGCTTCTGGAGGCAGGTTGTCCCACTGATTAATTGCTCTAACTCTCAGGAAATTTCTTCTTAGTTCTAGGTTGCTTTTCTCTTTGGTTAGTTTTTATCCTTTGCTTCTTGTCCTGCCTTCAGGTGCTTTGGAGAATAGCTTGACTCCTTTTTCTTTGTGGCACCCCCTGAGATATTGGAACACAGCTATCATGGCACTCCTGGTCCTTCTCTTCATTAAACTAAACATACCCAATTCCAGCAACCATACTTATATGATTTAGCCTCCAGTAACCTAATTATCTTTGTTGCTCTTCTCTGTACTCTTTCTAGAGCCTCAACATCTTTTTTACATCGTGGTGACCAATAGAATCAAGATCAAGTGAAGTACTAATACCACTTTACAATGCTTTGGTAAGGCCACACCTGGAATACTGCATCCAGTTTTGGTCACCACAATGTAAAAAAGATGTCGAGACTCTAGAAAGGGTACAGAGAAGAGCAACCAAGATGATTAGGGGGCTGGAGGCTAAAACATATAGGGAACGGTTGCTGGAATAGGGTACGTGTAGTTTAATGAAGAGAAGGGTGAGGGGTGACATGATAGCAGTGTTCCAATATCTCAGGGGCTACCACAAAGAAGAGGGAGTCAAGCTATTCTCCAAAGCACCTGAAAGCAGGACAAGAAGCAACGGATGGAAACTAGTCAAGGAGAGAAGCAACCTAGAACTAAGGAGAAACTTCCTGACAGTTAGAACAATTAACCAGTGGAACAACCTGCCTCCAGAGGTGGTGAATGCTCCAACACTGGAGGTTTTTAAGAAGAGACTGGACAGCCATTTGCCTGAAATGGTATAGGGTTTCCTGCCTGAGCAGGGGGTTGGACTAGATGACCTCCAAGGTCCCTTCCAACTTTATATTATTATTATTATTATTATTATTATTATTATTATTATTATTATTATTATTATTATTATTATTATTATTATTATTATTATTATTACTGGATGTGGTATTCCAAGTGTGGCCTTACCAAGGCATTGTAAAGTGGTATTAACACTTAACATGATCTTGATTCTATCCCTCTGTTAATGCAGCCTAGCACTGTGTTGGCTTTTTTGGCAGCTGCAGCACACTGCTGGCTTATATTTAAGTGATTGTCCACTAGGACTCCAAGATTCTTCTCACAGTTGCTACTATTGAGCCAGGTACCACCTATATCTGTGCATTTGGTTTTTCTTGCCTAAATGTAGAACCTTACTTTTTTCACCACTGAATTTCATTTTTGTTAGATAGCGCCCAATTTTCAAGTCTGTCAAGATCCTTCTGTATCTTAAGCTTATCTTTTGGAGTGTTGGCTATTCCTGCCAGCTTGGTGTCATCTGCAAATTTGATGAGTTCCTTATCTATCCCTTCATCCAAATTGTTGATGAAGATGTTGAAGATATGTCCCTTTACATATATTATTTCATTTCCTCAGCTTGGTATAAGACTCCTGTCTTGAGGAAAGAATTGGACTAGAAGACCTCTGAGGTCCCTTCCAGCCTTATAATTCTATGGTTCTACAATCCAGCCTCATAAACACATAAGGGGACAATAGAAAGGACATCAGAACTAAAAAGAGATAATTTAGAACTAGGCCAAATGTATTACCTGCGTCTGAGTTTCCAAATAAAAAGAAACAGGTGTTCCACAGCAGAATGCAAGACAGTCTACTCCTGTAGTGTAGCCACAAAGCCACCAGGAGATTTGGCAAAATATTTCTGATGCCAAGCAGAATCAAGGACTGTTTGCCTGAAGTCCAGGGGCACAAATACTTTACCATATAAGAGCTCCAGTGTATCAAGATTGCTGTAACCTTTGGAAAAGTCTGTAAGTTAAATTGGTGGAGTCTATTGCCTCATCGACATAGCCTTTATGTGTAACTTGGGAAGTTATGCATTCCTTTTGAGAAGCCTGATTTCCTGGCAAGCTTTCCAATTTATAGTTAATCAAAGCCAGGATAAATAGTATGTGTTGTGACTACACCAGTAAAATTGCAAAGTACAGAACAGAAATAGGCAAATGATGGGATATGAGGAATACATTTGGATGGGTGCTCTCGTAAAACAGGTGCCAGAAGAGCAAGATCAAACACAAAATCTTAATTTGCTAATCAGCAAACCACAGTTTGTTCTCCTTCCTTCCTTCCTTCCTTCCTTCCTTCCTTCCTTCCTTCCTTCCTTCCTTCCTTCCTTCCTTCCTTCCTTCCTTCCACACATTTCCAAATACAAAATTAGAGACAATTGCCCCTTTCGTTCTCTTTCTTTCTTTCTTTCTTTCTTTCTTTCTTTCTTTCTTCCTTCCTTCCTTCCTTCCTTCCTTCCTTCCTTCCTTCCTTCCTTCCTTCCTTCCTTCCTTCCACACATTTCCAAATACAAAATTAGAGACAATTGCCCCTTCCTTCCTTTCTTTCTTTCTTTCTTTCTTTCTTTCTTTCTTTCTTTCTTCCTTCCTTCCTTCCTTCCACACATTTCCAAATACAAAATTAGAGACAATTGCCCCTTTCTTTCTTTCTTTCTTTCTTTCTTCCTTCCTTCCTTCCTTCCTTCCTTCCTTCCTTCCTTCCTTCCTTCCTTCCTTCCTTCCACACATTTCCAAATACAAAATTAGAGACAATTGCCCCTTCCTTCCTTCCTTCCTTCCTTCCTTCCTTCCTTCCTTCCTTCCTTCCTTCCTTCCTTCCTTTCTTTCTTTCTTTCTTTCTTTCTTTCTTTCTTCCTTCCTTCCTTCCTTCCTTCCTTCCTTCCTTCCTTCCTTCCTTCCTTCCTTCCTTCCTTCTACACATTTCCAAATACAAAATTAGAGACAATTGCCCCTTTCTTTCTTTCTTTCTTTCTTTCTTTCTTTCTTTCTTTCTTTCTTTCTTTCTTTCTTTCTTTCTTTCTTTCTTTCTTTTTCTTTTTAAATAACTTATCTTTAATAATAATAATATTCTAGAGAGCTAGTTTGGTGCAGTGGTAAAGCATCAGATTTAAAACTGGGAATCAGTGGTTTCTCTCCCTGTCTTGGGCACAAAGCCAGTTGTGTGATTCTGGGTCAGTCATTTTCTCTGAGCCCAAGGAAGGAAGTAATGACCAATCACTTCTGAAATACCTTACCAAGAAAATTTCAGGGACTTGTCCAGGCAGAGTCTGAGGATGGAAGAAAAAAAACACACGTTCTAAGTTATTTTCTATGAGGAGGTATTTTAGAAAATAGGGATATTACTGGAAATAAAGAGGATACACAAGACTGGCTTTTTGCAGCATGCAGTTTCCTAGTTGCCTCTTGTTTTAGAGTCTTTTAATTAAAACAAATTAAAACTAAGCCAGGGAAACTGGCTTGTGCACAGGGTGGTGTCTGTCAGCTTCTGATGCCCAGAGTCACATTTGTTTCCTATTCCAGAACTAAATTCCTAATTTTTTTCTATCTTTAGTGAAGTCTTTTACTAGGTAATGAAAATGAAATTAACACTGATTGCCAGAAAGAAGCAAAAATATTTAGGACTTAAACAGAAAGTTTTTCAGGTAATGCAAATTGCCAAAAAAAAAAACTGTCACCAATAATAGATTATGGTATTGGGGAGCAGAGAACAAGATTTGCATTTTTTTCCCTATGAAATCAAGAACATCTGGTTTGATATTGGTGTGTTGTATTTGAAACATTAGTCAATCCTTCAGGTCCTGGATAAATGTTGTTATTATGGTAGGTTTAAAAACAGATCCCTATCCGTCTTTGACAGAGTTCCAAACATAAATCTGGGGAATGTTTGTCATAGTAGGATGGTAGAGATGATGCAAGTATAAAATAAGTATTTAAGAAATTAGTGTACAGTCCTTATTTCCCACAGCGGTGAACCCTGTAAAACATCAAAGGGTAATCCAATTTGATTGAATTTCAATGAATAGCTTTTTAGACTGAATCTTCAAACTGAAAGTTCAGAATGATTAGAGGCATCATTTCCAACCAGGAATCTTTGAGTTGCTTCTGAGAGAGTTCAGTGAGATTCAGAGATGTAATAGTTTTCTATTTTTTTTCTGATTCTCAAACATTGTTTCATCTTTCCTTCTGTGTATTGACAGTCCTGGGGATGGACTGTCCAATACTGACATAAGTAATTGGACAATTTTATCTGCTCTGCCATCTCGGACTTTAGAGTATTAGCTGAGAGCCATTTTGTTGCTGTTTATGACTCATTGTTCTTCTAAAAATTATTTTTTATTTATTTATTTATTTTAATTCCATTTATATCCCGCCCTTCTCCGAAGACTCAGGGCGGCTTACAAACTTAGCAGTAGCCTTCATTCTATGTATATGCCTGCTTATTAGGGCTTTCACACACACCCCAAGCGGCATTATTACAAAGTCAGCTTAATTGTCCCCAACAATCTGGGTCCTCATTTTACCTACCTCGGAAGGATGGAAGGCTGAGTCAACCTTGAGCCTGGTGGGATGCGAACCTGCACTAATTGCAGGCAGCTGGTGTTACTTAAGAGGAGGCATTAGCCCACTGCTCCACCAAGGCTCTTGATTATGTATTTGATTATGTATGCTCTTAAGGAGAGAGAGAGAGAGAGAGGGAGGGAGAGAGGGAGAGAGAGAGAGCACTACAGATTTTTTTGCACTCTTTAAAAAAGTTTTTGCTTGGTTTGAGTTATGTGATCTACATAGGCAGCAGGAACTAATTGGCTGGTCTGGTAAATTAGCTGTTTCATTTTAAAACACGAAGGTACATTTTTTTCTTGATCATGATTGATACATGAGCTGCAAATGACCAAAGAAAATGATGCAAAACTGTACAAAAGCAAAATAGTAAAATGATACATTAAAGAGATTAACTACTAGGTTATACAGAATATCAGCTTGCTTCCTGTCCTATATCTTCATTATTACTTGGAACAGGAATAGTTCAACTGATACATTATGCTAAATTAAGAAAAGTTGTGGGCACTAAGGAGGTCCAGGATATAAATCAAGGAACTTTGGAAACTATTAAATGTGTCCTTGATTAAAACAACAACATTCATATTAAAAGACTGTATGTGGAATAATAATAATAATAATAATAATAATAATAATAATAATAATAATAATAATAATAATAATAATAATAATAATAATAATTTTATTTGTATGCTGCCCTTCTCGCGAAGGACTCAGGGCGGTGAACACGGCAAATATATAAAAATACAAGAATACAAATATTAAAAAAAGATTAAACAAGGTGCCCAGAACTAACAACAATAAGTTAAAATGCACTAAAACAATATTAAAATCCAAACCCATCACCCATCAGGCCAGGCCGGCTTGTTCGAACAAGTAGGTCTTCAGATCGCGTCAGAAGGAGCGAAGGTCGGGCACTACCAGGTGAACCTGGGCGAAGGCCCCCCTAGTCACAGTTGTTATATGGTCTTCTAAAGAAAGCTGTGAGTCTAGGAGGAGTCCCAAGTTGCGAGCCCTATCTACAGGGGGTAATAACTCAACCCCCATAGAAAGAGTTGGAATATTCTGAATATCCCGGGATGCTGATACGCACAGCCACTCGGTCTTGTCAGGGTTGAGTCAAAGCCTGTTCCTCCCCATCCAGACCCGAACCGCCTCCAGGCAACGGGACATCACAGCGAGGGCATCACTGGGGTGGTTTGGGGTCAAAATAAAAAGCTGGGTATCATCAGCGTACTGATGATACCCAACTCCAAAGCCACGAATGATCTCACCCAGCGGTTTCATGTAGATGTTGAACAGGAGAGGCGAGAGGACCAACCCCTGAGGAACTCCACAAGTGAGAGGCCTTGAGGTTGACCTCTGCCCCCCTGTCAACACCGACTGCGAACGTCCCAGGAGATAGGAGGAGAACCACTGAAGAACTGTGCCTCCCACTCCCAATCCCCTGAGACGCCGCAGCAAGATGCCATGGTCGATGGTATCGAAAGCCGCTCAGAGGTCTAATAGGACTAGGACAGAGGAATATCCCCTGTCTCGAGCCCTCCAGAGATCATTTACCAGAGCGACCAATGCCGTCTCCGTGCTGTACCCGGGCCTGAAGCCCAATTGGTGCGGGTCTAGATAATCCGCTTCATCCAGAACCAGAGGAAGCTGATGCCCCACCACACTCTCAACAACCTTCGCAAGAAAGTGAAGGTTGGAGACTGGACGAAAGTTATTCAACACAGCTGGGTCCAAGGCAGGCTTCTTGAGGAGAGGTCTCACCACCGCCTCCTTCAAGACGGCAGGGAAACTACCCTCCCTCAAAGAGGCAGATATAACCGCCTGGAACCAGCAGATATAACCGCCTGGAACCAGCCTCATGTCCCTTCCTGAGCATGGGCATGGGTCCAATAAACATGTGGTGGAGCTCAGCCTCCCCATAATCCTGTCCACTTCCTCCGGAGTCACAGGATCGAACTCCTCCCAGATAACATTGACAAGACCGCCCGTGTCCTGATCGTCAGACTGTGCCCAGTCGGAGTCCAAACCAGTCCGAATCCGAGCGATTTTATCCGACAGATGTTGACTAAACTCCTCGGCACGACCCTGCAAGGGTTCCTCCCTCACCTTCTGATTAAGGAGGGAGCGGGTCACCCTAAACAGGGCGGCCAGGCGATTATCTGCGGACGCGATAAGGGAAGCGAAGTGATTAGATCTCGCCACCCTTATCGCTGTGAGATAAGACCTAATACAGGTTCTTAGTCACAATCACTCGGATTCAGATCGTCTGGACCTCTAACAGCTCTCTAGGCCCCGTCTCTGATGCCTCATCTCCCAGAGCTCCACGGAAAACCATGGAGCCCGCTGGGATCTGCACCGGGTCAGGGGCAGCAAGGGTACAACTCGGAAGCAATCTAAAACAACAATAAGTTTAAGGAACAACCAATGCAGTGATCAGCCTTAGTAGAAGTTTGCTTGGATGGATAGAGTTGATGGTAGGTATACTTCAGGTGGCTGGACAGTAGACCAACCACTTGAAAAAAATCAGGTTGAGAAAGTTGGTATTGATTAGTAGCTCCTCTAAGTTTAATGGAATAATGTTATAAATTAATGGAATCAATAGTTTTATGATCTTTGATTTATCAGATCATCTGAAAATTTTATTTGATGATTGCATGGGAAACTGTTTTAGAGAAGCATTTATAGTTGACATTTTCATGCCACTATTTTACATGTATTAAATTTGTTCAATAAAGTTAGGGTTAAGGTTTCCAGGAAAAGGCAGAAAATTATTTAACTGATTTGATTTCTCTAGCCACTTATCTCAACAAGTGACTCTTAGGCTGTGCTGAAATTATCCTTCCAAATTCTCATTTTTTCCCCCTCAGTGGTGGTAGTGGGGAAACCTTTCTCTAATTTGTTCTTAAAGTATTTGAGAATTTATTTCCAATTTCTTGGAAAGAAATTGATTTCTAGTATTGATTTGAACTTACCTTTATTTTTGTAGATAGAAAATGGCACTTTTCTGGAATTTTCATTTTCTGTTACAAAACTTTTTAACATTCGAATATCTTCTTGGTTGACACTTCCTGGCCTGAAAAAGTTGCAAAGTATAATCTCTCATGTGCCTCGGATTAAATGATTTACCCTTTTCTGCAGCTTTTTCAACCCTCAATGTAACTACAGCAGTTAGAAAACAAAATGGGAACAGAAGTTGAGTCTCTAAAGAAATCCAATTTCATAGAACATTTTAAGGACTTCATATCTCTCTTAAAGGCAGGAAAGGAGAAGCTTCAAACAACAAAAGCTCTTTGGTAATTTATATTTGTTATAAAATTAACTAACTGGGACAGTTTAAACTTTCTAAGTTCAGTTAACTATCTGGGATGGTTTAAACTTTCTAAAATTAAAGTAAGCATTGTGTCAACTGAATGAGAATTTATCAGTCAAAATTTTAACACCTATAAACACCTGCACACACATACACACAGAGAAGGATGGAGCATACATAAACAAAATGGCCAGAGTTTTGTTCATACCATAATGGCTGCTGTCTTGATTTGTGGACAGTGATGCTTGTGTAGAAGGATATTGACCTTAGAGAACACAAGTGTAGAGTGCATATCTTTAGAAGGTACTGAATTTAACTGAGCCCAGTGGAATAAAAAGTTTGCTAATATTTTACTAATAAACAGGAAAGAAAAAAATGGCAAAATGTGCAAAAGAACACCCACACTCACAGAGGAATAAAGACGGAAAAAACAATCCAAAGTGTTAAGTAGCTAATGTACACGTTATCTGAATTTAGAGCAGAAAAGGCCAGCGAGATGGAAGAATAAAAATACACAATATACTTAGGAGAAACTAGAATTGTAATACAAAGACTTTTTTTTTGGGGGGGGAAGTCATTTTTTTTCTGGCAACAGAAGAAGGACTCATTAATGCTACAGCCTAAATGGCCTCTGAAATTAGATTAACTATTTTAAGTGTTGGAAAACTACTCTGAGTAATTTCTAGTTCAGTTTACACTCAGCCCACTTCCACTCCATCCCTTTCTCTAGATTAGAGTAAGCACACACACCACAGTTCACCGCAGGCAAAAAATGAATTTGATGTTTATTTAGTAAATATTAGCAAACATCAAAACCACTTATTGCAAAATGGGACTAAAAATAGGCAAAAGCAATTGTGCCCAGACATAAATAACAGGCAACAATATCTATATACCTACCCATATTCAAAAGCACAGAATGTCCCAGAGCCACCACAAACATTACTATGCATTAAAAAGGAGGGTGTCAGTGGTGGGATTTAACCAGTTCACACCACTTCACTAGAACCAGTAGCTAATTTTTTGTTGCCCAGGCTCAGAATGGACTTCTGGAAGTAGCATCCACACAGAGAACCAGTTTTTCACATATTTGAATCCCACCACAGGAGGGTAGTCTTTGATTTATTCCAGCTTGAATCCTTTTATCTATACTGCAATCATAGAATGGAAATGAATAATAGGATTCCACATGAAAGACAGAATATGGTGAATGGAGGTGATGTAGCCAACACTAAAGGAAAATTAATAAGCCTGGGTGAAGCAAAATAGATTTTCTTACACAAATTAGATTGGGCTGTATTGGAACTGCCTGATTTTCCTCTGCAAGGCTAGTTTGGCTCCATAAGAAGACTTGAATAGTCTCAAGTTACTTTAACCTGTATTGTGAGACAAAGCCCCCTTCACTTTCTTATCAGTTTGCATTGATATAATTCCAGATTGGATGGCTTTGGGATTTTCTGCAGCATTTGCCAAAACCTAGAAGTTTCCCTCCACCTTCTTCTGCAACACTGTCAGAAAGTCTTTTGGACTGACAGCAGGAGACCAACTGTGGAAATGATAAGGATATTTTTGTAATGTCTTTATTTCACAAACAAAATGTGTTTCCTTTGTAATTAGTTTGTATATCCTTACTTGTATGATCAGTAAAGTATAAATGCTGGTTGGTTCATTGTACGGAGGTCCCTTCCCAGCCTTATGGGAAGGGCCCTCTTTGTTCAATCAAATAAATGTGACACTCAGAGAGAATTTAAATTCTGCCACTTTGTCCATGCCAGGTCTGACCTAGAAAGTGTGCAAGATGACTCATCAACAGTTATTAGTAGGAAGGTGGATATGTATAGAAAAGTTTTCCACTCCCTGTTCCATAACAATTCTCCAAAGAGAGTCAATAGCATATACTGAGGGCTGAGAAATAGGGTAGCAGATTGAAACACCATAAATGCTATGGTTTTTGTCCCATTCTTGGCAATGCTGATGTTATGTATTCACTTATAATTCACATCGTTATGTATTCATTATTTACATTGTTAGGTATTATTGTAATAGAGTTTAACAGGGCTGAGGTAAAAGCCGCGGCAGCTTTTGACAGCTGTCAAAAGCTGCCGGACAGAACTACGCAGGCGCAACCGACTGACAGTTCTGCACGCGCCTCCACTGACAGCTCCGAGCTGTCAAAATCTGCCGGCTCCGATTGGAGGAGACGAACGGCGCGGGAACCAGCTCAGCCCTGATTGGCTAACCTACTGACAGCTGCCAGTATAAATAAGAGTCATGTTCTTCTGTTGTTTGCCTGGTTCGGAATAAAAGTTAACCCGTTTAACTCGCTGTCTCGCCTGCTTCTTAGCTAAAGCACTGGCGACGAAGGTGGGATGCCTGCTTGCCTAACCTGAAGTCACTACCTAAGGGGAGAAGAGATTTTTTCCCTTAGCCCGAGCTAGTCACTCGCTGAAGTCACTCGGAAGCCGAACTTCCATTTAACGCAAGCAGCTGCACCCACGGCTTACAGGCAGCATGACGAACCATGGCCACATTCGAGAGTTCAATACCCGCCACCCAGAAGGCTGGGAATCTCATCTGGGCCAGGTAGAAGGATACCTGGTGGTAAAGAAGATTACGGACGACCGGGCCAAGGCAGCCGCCCTCCTCTGGCTCAGCGGGCCCGCTGTCTATGATGCCGCTGTGGGAATCTTCACTCCTGAACCGATCGCCACTATCTCCTACGCCGATCTTACCGAGGGGCTGAGTAAATACTTCATGCCCATCAAGTCAGAACTCTTCTGGAGGGTAAATTTCACCTGAAAACTACAGCTTCCTGACGAGCCAGCAAATGACTTCATAACCCGGGTCAGACACGCCGCACGGTGGTGTCGGTTCCCGGACTTAGAAGACCGAATCCGGGACCAGATCGTCATAGGGCTCAAAGACGAGCGGCTGAGGAAGAAGCTGATCACCAAGCCAGAAATGACAATGACCGATGTAGCGAGGGAAGTCATTGCATACGAGGACAGCCACGGTGACAACCGACGTTCACCTGACAGCGGGCCCAGTGGGTCCGTGCACCAGGAGGACGGCGGGTTCAGCGGTCCCGAAGATGACAACGTCTCCATGGACATCGATGCGGTACAGCGGCGGTTCGAAAAGCTCAGGCTGCAACGCAACTACCGAGGGGGGCCTGCCAACAATCAGAGGGGCGCTAACTTCCAGCCAAACAGGGCTAAGTGTGCCAGCTGCTGCGGAAGCCACCCGAGAGCAACGTGCCGGTTCCGCAGTGCCAAATGCCATGGGTGCGGAAAGACAGGTCACCTCAAAGCCGTGTGCCGCAGCCGGAGCCGAGAAAATCTGCATGAACTGGAGGTGACACCCGCAGGTATGAGCCAACACACACCCAGAGCCAGGCACAGTTCCAAACCCCTAGTGCTTAATGTGAGGGGAAGGGCGGGAGAATACATAGTCCACAGCACTCTTAAGCCCAAAGTCAAGGTGGACATTCTGATTCATGGAATCCCCTGTGAGATGGAAGTGGACTCTGGGTCCTCCATCTCACTCATTTCGTGGCAAACCTACAGGGACATTTGTAACCAAAGTAGAAAACGGCCCGCCCTTTGACCCACCAAACTCCGCCTAGCTGACTTTCAGAAAACGCCCATTAAACTCCGGGGAAAGGCTTCCATCCCCGTGGAGTTCAAACAATTTAAAGGATCCCTCCCTATACTAGTGACCCAGGAAAACAGAATCAGCCTGCTAGGACTAGACTGGTTCGAGGCACTAGGGCTAGTGTTGACAGGCGTCAACGCCATTCAGCTGTCAAACTTAGAATCCGTCTGCCTTCAATTCGCGGACGTCTTTGACAGCTCGCTAGGGAAGTACACTGGACCGCCCGTATCGCTAAAACTAAACCCTAATGTAATGCCTGTCAGGATCAAGGCAAGAAGAGTTCCCTTCGCCTTGAGAGAAAAAATAGAAACTGAGCTAGACCGATTAACTAACTTAGGAGTCCTAGAACCAGTAGAAGGGGCAGAGTGGGAGACACCCATAGTGACCCCAATTAAGCCAAATGGCCAAATAAGATTATGTGCCGATTATAAAGCGACCCTCAACCGCACATTAAATGCCCATGCCTACCCGGTCCCGGCTGTCAAAGACATCCTCGCGGCCATTAAGTCAGGCGCCATTTTTGCCAAGTTAGACTTGGAGCAGGCGTATTTACAGCTGCCTGTCACCCCTGACACCGCCTTAGCTCAGACAATCGTCACCCACAAAGGAGCATTTAAAATTAACCGCCTTCAATTTGGCATCTCTGCAGCCCCGGGGATCTTTCAAGAAATCATGGAAAAAACACTTAAAGGGATCCCCGGGGTCTGTCCATATTTTGACGACATCCTAATTGCAGGGGAATCAGAGAAAGACCTAGCTGACAAATTAACAAAGGTGCTCCTTAGATTCAGGGAGGCTGGTCTCAAATTAAAATGAGACAAATGCTCCATCGGGGTGCCTTCAACAGAGTTTTTAGGATTTAAAATTGATGCTAAGGGAATTCACCCCACTGAAACAAAAATTAAAGCCATTAAAACAGCACCAACCCCTAAAAATAAACAAGAACTTCAAGCCTTCCTAGGGTTAGTTAATTTTTATCATACCTTCCTGCCTCATAAAGCCTCCATTGCTGAACCCTTACACAGGCTATTAGATAAAGGCAAACCCTGGAACTGGTCATCTGAGCATGATAAAAGTTTTAATCTACTAAAAAACTTACTCACCAGCAATGCAACAGTAGCCCTGTTTAACGAACAGCTGCCCTTATGTCTGGCTTGTGATGCCTCCCCCTACGGCATCGGAGCGGTCCTAAGCCACTTAACTAAGGAAGGAACGCAGACCCCTGTAGCGTTCTATTCCAGAACGCTGTCAAAACCGGAGCGTAATTACGCTCAGATTGACAAAGAGGCTTTAGCTATAGTGGCTATCGTAAAAAAGTTTCATGACTACCTATACGGCCGACCCTTTACCATTTTTACGGACCATAAGCCCCTATTAGGACTTTTTACAGTAAACAAACTAACCCCACAAATATTATCTCCCCGCATCCTGAGATGGTCTACCTTTCTGTCAGCCTATTCATACAACTTAGAATACAAGCCAGGGAAATCCATGGGCCATGCTGATGGCCTTAGCAGACTGCCCCAACCGATAGTCGACCCAGACCCAGCACCAGCTGGAAGGATACTGGCTATCTCAGATCTGCCAGAATGCCCATTATCTGTTAAAGACATCTCTGCAGCCACTGCTGCAGACAAAATTTTAGGCAGAGTCTTAGGCTATGTCATGTCTGGCTGGCAATGCACACCCCCAGACCCAGAATTCCAACCTTATATATTAAAGCAAAAGGAATTATCCACCCATCAGGGGTGTCTATTATGGGGCAGCAGGGTAATCATACCCGCCAAACACAGACTCAAGGTGTTAGAGAGCCTCCACGAAGGTCACCCTGGGACCATCAAAATGAAGGCTCTGGCCAGAAGCTATGTCTGGTGGCCAGGATTAGACAAACACATTAAAACACATGTAGCCGGCTGCTATTCCTGCCAACTTGTTAGAGCCGCCCAGCCACAGGCTCCCATACACAGATGGGAAACTACAAAGACACCCTGGTCTCGTATCCACATAGACTATGCAGGTCCATTCCAGGGACAATCATTCCTAATAGTCGTGGATAGCTATTCGAGATGGCTGGAGGTGGCACCAGTGACTAGCACAACTTCAGCAGCCACAGTACAAGTTCTAAGGGGGTTGTTCGCAACACATGGGCTTCCAGATGTTATAGTTTCCGATAACGGCCCCCAATTTATTTCCTACGAATTCCAGAGTTTCACAACGGCGAACTCTATTAGGCACACCACCACGGCTCCATTTCACCCATCCACGAACGGCTTGGCAGAGGTGATGGTGAAATCAACCAAAGAGGCACTGCGGAAAATCATCTCCGGCAACTGGCACCGTAGACTGGCTCAATTCCTTTTATCACAACACACCACACCATGCACAACTACTGGAAAGTCTCCAGCAGAGCTTCGCTGGGGCAAAAGATTAACTACCAGACTAGACCGTCTACATCCTGACAGATCCCCTCCAGACCCAGAACTGCCCCTCCAGCATAGAACTCTCAGCACAGGGCAAGCTGTCTGGGCAAGGAACTACGGGGGGGGCAACAAATGGACACAGGGGGTTGTCATTGAACAAACGGGCCCCCTATCATACATCATAGACACAGGACACAATTCCCACATCCGCAGACACATCGACCAACTCCGGCAGCGCAGCCCGCAAAATATGGGGGAAAGGGGGAATGACAAAATACACGCAGAAGCCCCACCGCAAACACTTTCACGCCGCAACCCCCCCGATCAGAATGTACCACTTCAAGACCCCACTCCAAACGACGCTGAAACAACGGAACCATGCCCCTTGACCCCTGAACCAGTCTTCGAGTTGCCTGGGGAAAAGGAACAACCAGCTGAGACGACCCCCCGGCGCTCCGAAAGGATAAAAAGACCCCCCGCCTACTTACAAGACTTCGAATGGGGAAACCCAAAAAAGAAACAGTTGGGGAAAAATCAACACAATCAGAGGGAGGGGTAAGGGGTGTTATGTATTCACTTATAATTCACATCGTTATGTATTCATTATTTACATTGTTAGGTATTATTGTAATAGAGTTTAACAGGGCTCAGGTAAAAGCCGCGGCAGCTTTTGACAGCTGTCAAAAGCTGCCGGACAGAACTACGCAGGCGCAACCGACTGACAGTTCTGCACGCGCCTCCATTGACAGCTCCGAGCTGTCAAAATCTGCCGGCTCCGATTGGAGGAGACGAACGGCGCGGGAACCAGCTCAGCCCTGATTGGCTAACCTACTGACAGCTGCCAGTATAAATAAGAGTCATGTTCTTCTGTTGTTTGCCTGGTTCGGAATAAAAGTTAACCCGTTTAACTCGCTGTCTCGCCTGCTTCTTAGCTAAAGCAGCTGAAGAATATCCATAGTTGGATATTGCAAAACTTCTTCACTGCATTCTGTGCCTTGCAAAACTTCCTCATTACATTCTGAGAAAGCTCAGTGACTCAATCTTTACTGCACAGAGAGTCAGCATCCATGCTGTTGACACCCATCTATGTAGGGTCTTCTTTGAATAGGCTATAGTATTCTCTGAAATCATAATGGAGTCTGGTAACGGTTTTTTTTTTTATAGATCAGGTTCTGAGAAATAAAGCTGGAGGAGCTCTAAAGGCCAAAGAAAAATAACTTGGTGACTTGATTTCATTTTAGAAGTAATAATAATAATAATAATAATAATAATAATAATAATAATAATAATAATAATAATAATAATAATAATAATAATAATAATAAGAAGAAGAAGAAGAAGAAGAAGAAGAAGAAGAAGAAGAAGAAGAAGAAGAAGAAGAAGAAGAAGAAGAAGAAGAAGAAGAAGAAGAAGAACCCTATACCATTTCAGACAAATGGCTGTCCAGTCTCTTCTTAAAAACTTCCAGTGTTGGAGCATTCACCACTTCTGGAGGCAGGTTGTTCCACTGATTAATTGTTCTAACTGTCAGGAAGTTTTTCCTTAGTTCTAGGTTGCTTCCCTCCTTGACTAGTTTCCATCCGTTGCTTCTTGTCCTGCTTTCAGGTGTTTTGGAGAATAGCTTGACTCCCTCTTCTTTGTGGCAGACCCTGAGATATTGGAACACTGCAATCATGTCACCCCTCACCCTTCTCTTCATTAAACTACACATACCCAATTCCAGCAACCGTTCCCTATATGTTTTAGCCTCCAGTCCCCCAATCATCTTTGTTGCTCTTCTCTGTACTCTTTCTAGAGTCTCGACATCTTTTTTACATTGTCGTGACCAAAACTGGATGCAGTATTCCAGGTGTGGCCTTACCAAGGCATTGTAAAGTGGTATTAGTACATCATGTGATCTTGATTCTATCCCTCTGTTAATACAGCCTAGTGAGGGGGCCACTGTTGCTAAGTATAGCATATTCTCTTACTAAGTGCTGAACAGCCCTGGTATGATTCAACATGCATATTGTAACACATCTCACAAGAATATGCGGAGGCCAAAAGGGAACGAAAGTTTCACTGCACGTATCAGCAGCAAGAAAGTTAATCTGCTTTATAGTGATGGTTTAAAGAGGATGAGTAATTTCCTCTTATTAACTAAAAGATCATAAAAGTGGACGCCTCTTTCTTTCCTTCCATCTGTGCTTATTTCAACTATTAGGTGAACAGTACTCTGCCCTAAACCATCATTCAACTTCATCTGTTTAATGAAATAATTATAGCTTCCTTTATCAGTTCTAGGACACAATAACCAAAATCATTGCAATTCATTGTGCCTATCTTTGGATCAATGTCCTCTTCGTTTGCAAGGCCTGACCTCATGAATTGTTAGTGCCAAGAGACCATGAACCTTTTATTTCCTTCAGAAGGCTCTCACATGTTTTGCTGCTTCTAAAACCACTTTTTCCTATTAAAAAATGCAAGGTGTTCAGCAAGTCTTAACTTCTTGGTTTTTGTGAGGGACAGCCTTTTCTTAAATAGGCCATTAAATATGCTACCCGTAGTTCACCTTTAGGCATATGAATGTGACACTGGAACAGCTTTGCAAATGTTAAACAATCAAGATTACAAAAGTCCCTGGTTTCCTAGGAACAGGTGATTTATCTTCCAGTTTCGTATCCAGGAAGCCACTATTACTTCATAAATTATGAACAGAGTTCTTAATTTGTGATGAATGTTTCTGTCCTTGAAAACTGCTTGTCTCAGACCACCAAACAAGTAATTTCAATCCTTATGAGAATTATCCATCTAATAAACTCAAGAAGCAGGAGGACATATTCGGATTTTGAAATTATAAGCAAAGTCAGCACATTGTAAGGATAGTCTATTATATTGCTGTTGGGATTGGCTGTTTCCTTCTGGGGTAGAATCTGCTTGAGATAATGTCCCAGAGAAAGAGAGGTGAAGTCACCCTGTCTCTTGGCATTGGTGGTGGTGGCAGCAGGACAAATGATGGCACATCAGCTCTTAAATACATGCCTTCAGTAATTGTATGGCATAACTAAGTAATTGTGGTATTTGACATCTGCATACATATTGCTATTATTTTTGAATGATAGTTATGGGGGTTTCTATATGGAAGACTCTAAACCCTTTGCTGGATTTTCAGAATTTTTCCTTCTTTCCCATAGCCAAAGTGTCCTGATGCCCTTCCCCTATTCTTCTAATCATGGTCTCCATTAATGTTCCCAAGAGAACATGTTCATCCAACCCCATATAATTAACCGTAAGTCAAAATTCTTGTTCTGACACAAGGATTAGAAATATGGCACAATTAACTTTTACTAAAAAAAAGAAACTTTGTTTTAGGAAATTATTGGGAGAAAAAAAAAAGATGTCTTTGTTTGCTTATAGGCTCCTGTGCATATCTAAAAGGAAGGCATGAGCTAATAAAATGGATTATTATGAGCTAATAAAATAGATTATTCCTCTTTGCTTCCAGACCCTCCCTTCATGCTGTGCTCTCAGCTTTTCTCCAGAGCACAAGGAGACCCATTTTTGGAAGGTTAGAGAAATTCACAGAGATATAATGTTCATCCAGATTTTGCAACCTCAATAAGGAAGGAGACAAGCCTGCTTCAGATAAATGGGTTTAAATAATCTGAATAGCCTCATACCAGAACTGGGATGGATATCAGTCTTTCAGTATTAAGCCACAGTATTAAGCCACAAGTATTAAGTGCCAGATTTCTCTGAAAGTATACCATTCCTCAAAAAGAGTATGAAGTTTGACCTCTTAAGATTATTTACTGTCTGAGGCATAAACTACTGCAGTTATAAAGATAAAAACTGGTCCCTCATCTTTCCACAGACTATTCCTATTACCTTATAATAACACATATAGCTTCATTGTCGCTGTCCTCATTTATTTAAGAATAACATGTTATAAAGGCTGCAAGTGTATGATTTAAACAGAGATGAATGCATCATTGTCTTCTAGGCTATGTTTGCCAAGGGTAAAAGCATAATGAAAACTGTTGTGAATCAAACCTTGCAAATGGATATTTCAGAACTATTGATTCATCAGTATGCAATAAACTCCTTGATGAAGGTGTTTTTTGGGAAAGGATTTGGTTTTCTGTAGCAAATATGCTGCTTGTAATTCCCATTTCACTTCTAAGTATGTACAAAATCAAGATGTCCAGCTGAATTATTCTAGGAACCTCAGCTGAGAAAGGTCAATTTACAGAACTTCTTCTCAAGGTGAAATGAAACTGCGTTTTATATAGCTTTTAAAACACAAAAATAAATAAGTTGGTAGCAGATCTATTGTCATTTAATCCTGTCTTTTGATATCATCCTGTCCAAAAACACTCAGATGGATAAGAGCAATTAGAAGGAAGAAGAGAATGATCCCAACCCCTAAGGGTCCTAAATCTATGGAAAAAGGAAGAATACGATAAGTCAAATTAAAATGTTCATCAACCAGAAAGTTCAATTATAATCCCATTTGGATGTTTTATAAGCAAAACTAGTTCAGTCCAAAGCACTAGATGAATTCAAATCTCCAGGACCAAATGGATTACACCCCAAGGAACTTCTGAAGGAACTGGCAGATATGATCTCAGAACCACTGAACTATATCTTTCAAAGATCCTAGAGCACCGGGGAAGTACCAGAGGACTGGAAAAGAGCTGAAGTAGTTCCCATCTTCAAAAAAGAAAAAAAAATGGATCCAGGAGACTACAGACCTATCAGCCTGACCTCAATACCTGAGAAGATTCTGGAAAAGATAATCAAGCAATGAATCAGCAAACACCTAGAGGCAAACAAAGTCATTACCAAAAGCCAACAAGGCTTTGTCAAAAACAGATCATGCCAGACAAATCTTATTGTATTATTTGACCAAGTGACAAAATTAGCGGGCCAGAGGAATGCTGTGGATGTAATTTATTTGGACTTCAGTAAGGCATTTGATAAAGTAGACCACAACCTACTACTTGATAAGATAGAAAAATGTGAGGTAGACAGCATCACCACCAGATGGATTTGTAGCAGCCTGACTGGCCATACTCAGCATGTGATCCGAAAAGGAACTGCATCTACATGGAGGGAAGTGTGTAGTGGGGTGCCCCAGGGCTCTGTTCTGGGCCCAGTGCTCTTCAACATCTTCATAAACGATTTGGATGAGGGGATAGATAAGGAACCCATCAAATTTGCAAACTGGCAGTTCTTATCTGTCTTTCTTAGGGCTCAAAATCTCAGGAGGTTCAGATCTAGCTAGTCCTTAGTTGGGATTCCACCAAGAAATACAAAGTTTATAGACTGAAGTAGAAAAGTTGTAACAAAAAGAGAAAAAAAAAGTCAAATTACTTTTACACTCTTGTGAATAAAATTTGTGTCAATAGCCAAACATTGTGTTGAATGAGGTTTATAACACATCTAATTGGAAATCAGGAAATAGATAGAATTTATTCAATGTGATATTGGATAAATGTGATTGCGCAATAGTTTCTTTTGAGGGAATAATTTCACAAAAGTATGGAAGTTTGGGTAAACTGGGTCTATGTATTTTCTTTTAATGATAGATATGGAAACATAGTTTTCCCTTCTGTTGAGAGGGAGTCAAGCATATTTTAGATAGGGACATTTGGAGTTAATGATTAGTTGAAGATTGGTTTTGTTCCTGGTTTGGGTTTGTTTGTTTTTAGCCTTGAAAAGAGGTTCAATTGTCCCTTTGGGGTTGTGCAGAGACAATTTGTTAAGAGAAAAAAAAACTATCATGGAATGAGCTATCAGAAGAGAAATCCCTACACACACGCATATGTTCGTTCTCTCTCTCTCTCTCTCTCTCTCTCTCTCTCTCTCTCTCTCTCTCTCTCTCTCTCTCTCTCTCTCTCTCTCTCTCTCGTACACACACACACACACACACAAATAGGGTAGCACAGCTATTTTTGCATCTTGGTAGATTGTGTAGGAATAATTTAATGAGGGTTTTTTATTTTTATTTTTGTGTTTTTTTCTGAGCAGTTGGTAAAATAAGATAGTAAAGATTCCTTTTAAGCAAGTATCTGTAAAATTTCAAAACTATAAATGCAGCAGTTAGAAAATGATAATGAAGGAAAACCAGCTTTGGAAATTGTTTTTGTTTTCGGCTTGATTGATTGCACTGGAGTTACAGAAATATTACACTGAAAGCTCCAACAGTGTTGCCTAGTTCCTTATCAAAAGCGTGTTCTAGTGGTTGCTTCAAATTGCTTGTTGGTACAAGTTAGACTGGCAACAAATTAAGAAATTAGGTGGCACTGTCATCTGAACAGACAGATTGAGGCAATGGATGAGAACTTTGTCTGTCTAATGACCTTTGAGAAGATTCTGTTTTTCTAGCCAGAAACTTTATAAGGTCATAGGCTTTGTTTCAGGTCCAAATAACTGTTGACATTTTATATTAGCCAGGAGCAATTCAGAATTGTGTTTTTTTTTGCCTAGGAAATTATTCCCATTGGTCCCCATTAATATAAATCAGATTTGTTCAGGGTGCTGTTCTGAACTATCAGAAGAAGAAGAAAAAAAACAGTTACTGAATTTAGAGCATTCCATTAATAGGTTCAGTTGCACCATCTAAGACAGGGGTGTCAAACTCAATTTCATTGAGGGCCGCATCAGCATTGCGGTTGCCCTCAGGGGGCCGGGTGGGTATGGCCAAGGTGGGTGTGGCCTACTGGGTGGGCGTGGCTAGAGTGTGTGTGGCCTACTGGGTGGGCGTGGCCAGCTCTACATCGTTTGCATCAAGGGTGCCTATGGGGGCCTGGGCTGGAGTGGGACAGATCTGAGGGTCTCTGGCAGAAGGAGGGTCTCAGGGCCAGGGCCAAGGCAGTGGGGGCCGTTCCCTCACTGTTTAAAGGATGGCTTTGCGGGCCGCATGAAACCACTTCGCGGGCCGCATCCGGTCCCCGGGCCTTGTGTTTGACATGTCTGATCTAAGATAAACCCATGAGTTTAGTGTACTTAATGCATCACAATGGCCATGTTTTCATTACCCACATTTAGCAATCTATTCCCATATATTCAAGTTTAGAGCTGGGGTGTCCAACTTAGGGTACTTTAATATTTATGGACTTCAACTCCCATGGCTGGCTGGAGAATTCTGGGAATGGAAGTCCACAAGTATTTAAGTTGCCAAAGCGGGATACCTCTGATTTAGCGCAACAATTTTCCTCTTTCCCCTTCTCTCTTTTTTTTGAGAAGCTATGGATTTGGAGAGTATGACCTGTGAAGTAAGCAGTTTTATTTCTTTGGAGTTAAACTAATAGGACCCTTTTTTCTGATAAAATATGCATAAGATAAATACAGGTGAAACTCGAAAAATTAGAATATCATGCAAAAGTTCATTTTTTTCAATAATGCAACTTAAAAGGGGAAACTAATATATGAGATAGACTCATTGCATGCAAAGCAAGATAGTTCAAGCTGTGATTTGTCATAATTGTGATGATTATGGCATACAGCTCATGAAAACCCCAAATCCACAATCTCAGAAAATTAGAATATTGTGAAAAGGTGCAATATTCTAGGCTCAAAGTGTCCCACTCTAGTCAGCTAATTAAGCCATAACACCTACAAAGGGTTCCTGAGCCTTTAAATGGTCTCTCAGTCTGGTTCAGTAGGAATCACAATCATGGGGAAGACTGCTGACCTGACAGTTGTGCAGAAAACCATCATTTTCACCCTTCATAAGGAGGGAAAGCCTCAAAAGGTAATTGCAAAAGAAGTTGGATGTTCCCCAAGTGCTGTATCAAAGCACATTAATAGAAAGTTATGTGGAAGGGAAAAGTGTAGAAGAAAAAGGTGCACAAGCAGCAGGGATAACCACAGCCTGGAGAGGATTGTCAGGAAAAGGCCATTCAAAAGTGTTTGGGACTTTCATAAGGAGTGGACTGAGGCTGGAGTCAGTGCATCAAGAGCAACCACACACAGATGGATCCTGGACATGGGCTTCAAATGTTGTATTCCTCTTGTCAAGCCACTCCTGAACAACAAACAACGTCAGAAGCATCTTACCGGGGCTAAAGAAAAACAGACCTGGTGTGTTGCTCAGTGGTCCAAAGTCCTCTTTTCTGATGAGAGCAACTTTTGCATCTCATTTGGAAACCAAGGACCCAGAGTCTGGAGGAAGAATGGAGAGTCACACACTGCAAGATGCTTGAAGTCCAGTGTGAAGTTTCCACAGTCTGTGTTGATTTGGGGAGCCATGTCATCTGCTGGTGTTGGTCTACTGTGCTTCATTAAGTCCAGGGTCAACACAGCCATCTACCAGGAGATTTTGGAGCACTTCATGCTTCCTTCTGCAGACGAGCTTTATGGGGATGCTGACTTCATTTTCCAACAGGACTTGACACCTGCCCACACTGCCAAAAGCACCAAAACCTGGTTCAATGACCATGGGATTACTGTGCTTGATTGGCCAGCAAACTCGCCTGATGAGAGACATGAGACCGAACAATGCAGAAGAGCTGAAGGCCGCTATTGAAGCATCCTGGTCTTTCATAATACCTCAGCAGTGCCACAGGCTGATAGCTTCCATGCCACTCTGCATTGAGGCAGTAATTGCTGCAAAAGGGGCCCAAACCAAGTACTGAGTACGTATGCATGCTTATACTTTTCAGAGGTCCGATATTGTTCTATGTACACTCCTTGTTTTATTGATTGCATGTAATATTCTAATTTTCTGAGATTGTGGATTTGGGGTTTTCATGAGCTAATACGCCATAATCATCACAATTATGACAAATCACGGCTTGACCTATCTTGTTTTGCATGTAATGAGTCTATCTCATATATTAGTTTCCCCTTTTAAGTTGCATTACTGAAATAAATGAACTTTTGCACAATATTCTATTTTTTGAGTTTCACATGTATGTCTTAAAATTGTCTTCAGATTTATATTCCCACTGAAATTGACTTCAATGAGATGTGCAGGTAGGAATAGAATGGGGTCATACATTATTTAGTTTGGGCAGTGTCATTTTAATGAATCAAGAAAATCAGGTTGGAAGTTCAATCTTTAAACAAATAAATAAGTTGTGTATAGTTAGGGATTATTTTAAACTTGAGTCAAACTTTCTGATGACTCCTAGGTTAGTCAACACTCTTTCAGCAGTTTCTGTTCAAGGTCAAATGTGGACATTTCAAGAAAAGATCAAACAAAGCACAATATTAATTGCAATTTTATCAGTTGTAGGGAAAATCATTAAGTTTAATACCTCTTAGTTTCTCATTTAAAAAAAAATGCAGCAAAAACCTGCAAGGAAATTTATACATCTTTTAATGTGCTTTTCTGCTAAAGTGCACAATCTTGTGTGTATTCTTTTCTTATGCATGATATTTGCAGGAATTTTCTCTAGTGGATATGGTAGTCCTTTGGGTTCAAAGAAGACACACTGTTGTGTGCTTCAACTGTGGACACAACAGGGGATCTGCAGTACCTGTCTAGAAGTGCAGAGTCACACACAATTGAAGCACTGGAAATCCAATGTTATTGTGGGTGTTATTCTGTGACCCCACTCATAGTTTTCTATTAGTTTTTGTTGGCACCTGACTTTAAACCCAGTAAAGATTCATAATATGGATTTTTTGTAGTCTCTTTGTTCCTAAATTCTATTTTTTATGTTTTTGAAAGCAAAGATACATTTACAAAATTCAGAAGATGTTACAATAGTTTATTTATTAGATTTTTTTAAAAAAAATCCCATGATGACTATACATAATATTCCTTCCTCCTCCTATTTTCCCCATAACAACAACCTTGGAAGGTGGGTTGGGATGACTGGCCCAAAGTCATCCATCTGGCTTTCATGTCTAAGGTGGTACTAAAACTCACAATTTCTAGGCCTGCCCCTTAACCAGTAGACCAAACTGAATATAAGATTTGTTAGGGTGGATTTGTCCCTGTTCCTCCATTCTTCCCTTCAGTATACTTAATTGATACGGATGAGTCCTATAAGATTAAAATACAATTTTTCTAATGAATATTAAGATCAGTTTGGGTTATATTGCTATTATTTCATTTCCTACTATGATACTGGTATAAATATGCAATGCCTGTTATGGTATGATGCTTTGTATACATTTATTTGAATGATTTTAAAATAGATTTATACCCAGCCTATAGCCCAATCAACAATTTACTGGCTTATTTATTTATTTATTAAATTTATGTGCTCATCAGAAATGACTCTGGCTGCCTTACAAACATTAAAAATAGTACACAATGAAACAATTTAATAATGCCCAAAGATATGCTTCTATAGCCCTAGTCTCAACATCTCATTCTCTGAGTAACCCTTTCTGTCATTAGAGAAGAAATATTGTCAGGGGTTGAGGAAATTTGGAATAAACTGGCATGCACCAAGGCTTCCATAAGATGGAGAACCATGCAAAATTGGCGTACCGAGCCATGTGGAAAGCTTCAAATTGCATCACAAATTTCATGTTATGGATGCAGATCACAGGAGTCATCCACACATCAGGTATGGTTCATTGGTTGGAATACTGTATGATCAAAATATTTTCATAATATTTTTGAGAACTAAGATATTGAAAAATGATACATGAATTGTACTTGCTTTTGGGAAATGTTATTAATATTAATGTGTTCATGGTTTCTAAACAAACATTAAATAATCTTCATAAAGATTAAATGAAATCCTGTAATTGCTAGGAATTAAGGTAGATTATCAGAAAAACATACAAAAAACAAGCATGTTGGTAAATCTACAGAATAAACATCAAAGCATCAGGGGAAATATAAAATAGCTGAATCTCTGGGAATGAATTAATGTCTGTGTAGGAACGAAACTATTTTTGAAAGTTCCTCTTTATGATCGCTGGTGATCCCATCACTGCATCTACTCAAATCTTTGTCAAGGTGAACAAGAAGTCTCTACGGTGAACTTTACTCTGCTCAATAAGTGTGATGCATTTCCAGAAGTGAGTTATGTCTTCAAAATAGATTGTTCCATTTATTTATCAAGCTTGTCTGTGAATCATAAACTAGCTTCCTTTCCAAGCTCTCTTTTCCCAGAGCAAATATTTTTGCTTGAACAATCATTTCATTGTACAATCATGTCTCCTGCCTTTATAGCTTTCAATTAAATTCTAGAGGTAGACTTTCAAGACCTCTTTACATTGAGCTTTTTTTTAATAGTGTTGCTACTTTCATTGCTAATGGAGAGGTGTGGGGGTTGCTCTTAAGAAATTAAGGACAATGGTCTACACAATTTCTCTGTTTATAAATACATTTGGACTATATAACATTAGTTTCTGTGTCAATGGGTTCTGTTACAAACATGTAGAGTGCATACTATTGACTGCAAATCTTCCCCATTTCTCCTGTTCATTTCCGTTTTCTGTTTCTGAGCTGGTCATTTTCCCCCTTAACCCAGAACATATCTGGGAAAAGCCAAGGGCCACAGAAAGACCACATAATAAGCTAGGAAGGGTTTTCACAACAGGGTGTGTCTTAATAAATTTCTTCTTAGCTATCTTGGAAGATAGGATGAAGCAATGCTGTCTAGGTAAGGGCCAGATTAAAGGGGGCATAACCCACAGTTGGATAGTGGTAGAACAAGAGGCTTGGAAGGGATCATACCTTGTTTTTCAAGCTGCAAAGGGAAATGGCAGGAGAATTGTACTTCCAGATTTTCAAGTTTAATGTCAGCCTTCCCAGGGTAGACAAGACAGAAAAGACATTCAGATAACCTCACTCAACTTTATTGTAAAGCTACATTAACAGAATCTTGTTCTGTGCAAAAGTCCCCTTAGGCATAGTTGTCATCTGCTCAATTACACACCAGCTTGTTCTGGGAGAACACAACCTTGTCCAGACTCAGACATAGTAAGTCATCAGACCCTGGGGGGAGGGAGTGCAAAACCCCGTACCATCTTACCAGGACCAGGGTTGAACTGAAGTTTCTCCCCACCCAGGCCCTTACACCCTCCAAGTACTTAGATAGCACAACAGTATTACCTGCCTGGCCAGGAGTAAACATTTAGATCAACATACAGATGATACCGTACTCCATGTTGTTGGATGACCGTACCCAGAAGTTTCATGTAGATGTTAAAGAGGAGAGGGAAGAGACTGCAAGGCCTAGGGCTTGATCACTCCTTGACCAAAAACATTGACTGGTTTAAAACAGTGGTTACATCCAGAGCTAAGATATTATCCCAGATGTCTGAGAATTTGTCTGAAAAATAAGCAGGGGAGAGCAAATAATCTCAGTGTAATATTTTTGTTAGCAACAACCAGACTGTCTCAAAAAAACCTGAAATCTTTCAGGGTGTCCAGAATTCTTCATCAGGCAAGATATTAACCACAGAACAGGATGGAGACAGGAGCAAAAGATCTTAATTTTATCAGCCAAGAGGGCTATCTTGAGATGGAAGCTATGAGTTAATAGTTATAATTATTCTTAGATGTTGTAGATGTTAGGTTATGCTTTACATTCAGAACCAATGGGTGCTCTCTACTTTTCTAATGTTCCTTTTGTCATTTTCTAAATCATATTAAAGAAAACATGTTGACAAATGTTTCTAATAAATATCACATCTGTACTGCAAGTATATAGATCATCATTAGTTGGCAGCAAACAGACTCAGGAAACCAACTGCCAGCCAAAGGTCATCCAAATTTTTGCTGTCCATATCTAAGTGTTCATAGATTTCTGGAACAAAGCATGGTCAAATTCTAGAGGAGTGTGAAAATAGAAAGTCATTAGCATAAATATTTCCACTTGAGCAGTTTCCTGAATTATATTATTCCCCAAAGAGCTGTAAACAATAATTAGCTATCTAGGTATGTGGTTTTTTTTTACAAAGTTTCTTCAAGTGTTACTATTAGACCTAAAACGAGGTATCAGTTCACAGTGAAACAGTTTTGCTTTGTTTTTATAAAGGGAAATCTGACAGGCAAAGAGAGAAGTAATGTATAAAATATTAAAACTGTTGATAAAATGTGAGGTTTTTTTTTAAAATTCTATGTGGCAATGTAGTGTCTGCATTGCAACTTAATGGAGAGGTCCAAAATGAAGTAATCCACTTTTAGTAACTGCGCTAGGGGCTATCTTGTAACAAAAGTATCTGCACCCTGACACCACTTTCCACTGGGTTTATTTATTGAAGACTCATAATTAAGCTATGCTGACTACAAAGAGCAGTCTCTGGGTCAAGGTGGAGGTTAATAGAAAGATGTTAATATGATACCTATGTGCCCCAGTAGATTCTTGAATAAAATTTTGTTTTCCATTTCTTCTGGCATTCTCAGTTTTCTAACAGCGAGGACCAAAATACAAAGCACTGGTATGTTTGAAAGTCAATGATCCACAAAACCTTTATCCTAAATTAAATACATTTAGTCTGCATTTATTATGACAAATATGATCAGAAAGGGAACAGTATAGAATGTATTGTAACAGATGTACGGAAAAAGCATATTCCTCAGTCACATTTTAAAAAAATCTCTGCTAAAGTAAGGCTGGAAACTGTGAGGGTGAATTTAGCTGTTTGATTTTAATAATCAGTGAGTGTCTTAGCTTGCATGTTTTGGTCCTATTTTGAATGTTAATAATATGGAAGCCACCTTGTTGTTTTTTTTTAAAGTAAGACTAACATTGGTAAATGTCAATTAATAATAGGAAGAAATAGGAGGGAAAAAAAAGAAAGAAGACTCGCGATTCTTGACTCACAACTTCATCTCTGACCACTGTAAATGGTCTGTATAAATGGATACTAACAGATAGCGGCAGGTCCCCTTACACAGCAATGCATCATTTTATTTCTTTTCATTATTTTGCTCCGGGAGTGGTGCCCATAAATACCAATAACCTTGTGAACACCTGTCTTGGGATTTACCAGGCCTTTTGGCCTACCTGAATTTATTTACCATTTTTAATTAGAATAATAATAATTGGACAATAATTAGATTCTTTAAATTAAAATACCAATAGTAATTAAGCAGAAAATAAAAATGATGGATGCATGCAGTCCTCTGCTTTGTGTGGGAATATTGAATTCTCCACCTACAAATAAGAAAAAAAGGCAAGGAATTAAAACTAATCAGGACTGAAGGGAGCTGTGTACATAACTACAAATGGTGCTTTAGAGCATCTTTGCCAGTTTGCTGTATAAGAAAAGATATTTTGTTTGGAATAGCCCCACAAAGATTTTAGCCCTACCATTTTCTGAGAATGTCTACAACATATTTTCAGAATTCAGAAGAGCTCACCGGCTCCCAAAATTTATAGACATACTTCATTCATTTACATAGTGTTGAGAAGTATCGATGAAGATTGATCTATTCAGTCACAAAATGATCATGTTGCAAGTTTTATCACAAGTCATAGTGTATAATGACACATATCTATATTCCACGGCACTTCTTTTTGATTATTAAGAATCTCAATATTTCAGAAAGATAGAAAATGCCACAGTTTTATGTTAGATAAGAAGGCCTAACTAATCTAGGGAGATAATTTCTTGATGAGGTGTAATTTCAACCGAACCATTCCCTGATCACAATTCAATTGATTAACTGCTATCTCACACAATTCCAAATAAATTTACAGGAAAATTCTGCATTTATTGTGATCGCTCTTAAATGTAGTGATATATGAACTCCATTATGCTCAAATTTTAATTGAATCACAAATTGATAATGTCATAGGTGAATGCTTTAAAACATCTAGTTGTCTTCTAGTTTAATGAAGTGAAGGACTAGGGGTGATATGATAGCAGTGTTCCAGTATCTCAGGGGTTGCCACAAAGAAGAGGGAGTCAAGGTATTCTCCAAAACACCTGAAGGCAGGACAAGAAGCAATCAAGGGAAACTAATCAAGGAGAGAAGCAACCTAGAACTAAGGAGAAATTTCCTAACAGTTAGAACAATTAATCAGTAGAACAACCTGCCTCCAGAAGCTGTGAATGCTCCAAAATACTGGAGGTTTTAAAGAAAACACTAAACAGCCATTTGTCTGAAATGGTATAGGGCAGACATGTCAAGCTATGACGTCACATGATGTCGCGTGACGTATCAGAGCTTTTTCCCCATTGCTGGCAATGGGGTGGATGTGGTTTCCTGGTGATGCATCCGGCCCGCGGGCCAACAGTTTGACACCCCTGGTATAGGGTTTCCTACCTGAGCAGAGGGTTGGATTAGATGACCTCCAAGATCCCTTCCAATGCCATTATATAATAATAATAATAATAATAATAATAATAATAATAATAATAATAATAATAATAATAATAATAATAATAATAATGACATGCTGATGACCTTGCAAGATTTCATACATCCCTGTCTTCAAAATCTCACTTAGCAGTTAATATAACTTGAGAGCAGCAAAATTTTATATCAAGGTTTCAAGCTCTTGAAGAAGTTCAAGAGATGCTCAGACTCTTCTACTTCAAAGAAGCCAAGAAAACTAACATGAAAGGTATTTGAGTAGAGAAACATGGTTCCTAGTAAGAAAATATGAAAGTAAGCAAAGCAACTTGACAAGGAAAGAGTAAATTGGTAATTAATCACCAACCAAACTTACAACAAGGTTAGAGAAAAACCCAAGGAGATTAATCTGGAAGATACTTCAGAAAGAAGCAGTCCATTTTTACATCTTAGGAGCTGGTTCTGTACAAAGTGTTCTTTACTTTAGAAGAGATAACATGAATAGATAATATAAATATCACCTGGAAACCTAAAAGTTTTGAGTAGGAATATTTCCAAACAAATATTTATTTGAAGTGCAAAATTGGGCTTGGATGCAGCTTTAGTAGTTCAGGGGGGGAAATGTAATACTTCAAAAGCTAAGTAATTCAGAATTCAGCTTTCTGATGCTTTTTTTTCCTTCCCACTGGCTATTAATGAGGTATCAACAGTTATATTATTTTGCCCTTTTGACTGAAGTACATTAAAAGTATAGGCCTTGTAGAATCTTCTTGGAAATGTTAAACATGTCAGATGTCACACAAGCAGGTGCACAATTACTTCATGTGCAAGCAGAAATTAAGTTACAAATCATTTTTTTTTAAAAGGTAACTTCAGAATTGGCTGAAATTTGCAGCCATTGTTATACTTTCTAAGTAGCTTGTGATCCACTTAGACAAATCCATTCAGGTGACTATATATGGGCATATCAATGTGTATGCAAAGGCAGCCTTTAGCATTAAAAATGTGAGAAAGGCTGTATTACTATCCTCTGTTATTTTGTTTTATTTTTGGAATGGAATTTTAAAGTTGCATGAGAATTGCATAAAAAGAGTATACAGCTTGTTCCAGAAAAGACACAAAAATTAAGGAGGATAAAACCAAGGGTTTGATGCAGGGATTATGGAGTTTTTACCATAATTCCCTAATCCCTACACTAAATCCTTAAACTTAACCTCATGAAAATTTCTACCAACGGTTTCAGAGTTTGCATTTAATGTCCTAACCTTACTAAAATCATTAAGGTCACTGAAATGTTAAGTGTTTTAGCCTTGAAGGGGTCGATGGATGGATTCATTCCGATGACAAGATGCCAGAAGCAGCAAATTTAAGGCTTGCACATTATAGATCTTTAAGATTTAATTTATCTCTAGGTAATCTATGTTAACGAAATAATAATAATAATAATAATAATAATAATAATAATAATAATAATAATAATAATAATAATAATAATAATAATGTTGGAAAGGACCTTGGAGGTCATCTAGTCCAGCCCCCTGCTCAGGCAGGAAACCTTATACCATTTCGGACAAATGGCTGTCCAGTCTCTTCTTAAAAACTTCCACTGTTGGAGCATTCACAGCTTCTGGAGGCAGGTTGTTCCACTGGTTAATTGTTCTAGCTGTCAGGAAGTTTCTCCCTTAGTTCTAGGTTGCTTCTCTCCTTGATTAGTTTCCATCCGTTGCTTCTTGTCCTGCCTTCAGGCGCTTTGGAGAATAGCTTGTCTCCCTCTTCTTTGTGGCAGTCTCTGAGATATTGGAACACTGCTATCATACCCCCACCCCCGTCCTTCTCTTCATTAAACTAGACATACCCAATTCCAGCAGCCATTTCTTATATGTTATATATATGAATTATATATGAATTAAAACATATAAACTTTTGGTACTAGTAATTGTAGGTACTAATGAATGAATGAATGAACCTTTATTGTCAAAAAACAACTGTGTATATTTTGAGATTGGCTGAGCCTCACTTCGTGCCCCCACCCTCAACTTACAGTGACACAAACCCTCCATCTTATTACACCATGTGACTAATTGCACAACACACTGGCCTCGCAAGTCAATCATGCATAAAGTTTATAAAATTATTTCCTGTTCAAAAGCCTAACAGCCCATGGATAAAAGCTGTTCTTCAGCCTGTTGGTATGGCTGGCTATACTCCTATATCTCCTACCCAATGGTAGGAGAGTAAAGAGATACCATCCAGGGTGTGAGTCATCCCTGAGAATTTTCCTCACTCTTCCAAGGCAGCAAGCTCTGGCGATGTCATCCAGCGGTGTCAGGGGACAACCCACAATGTCTTGTGCTATGCTCACCACCCTCTGTAATGCTTTCCTATCTGCGGCTGTCAGACCAACATAGCAAACCACAATACAGTACGAGAGGATGTTCTCTATAATAGACCGGTAAAAGAGGGTCATTAGCCGTTGTTGTACCCTGTTCTTCTACAAGACCCTGAGAAAGTGAAGTCACTGTTGAGCCATTCTGGCCACCTGGGTTGTATTAACTTTCCAGGTAAGATCTTCACAGAGTTAGACTCCCAGAAATTGAAAGGAGGAAACTCTCTCCACACAGTCCTCCCCGATGTAAAGTGGGGCAGGTTCCTCCTTTTTCCTCCGGATGTCTAGAACCATCTCTTTCGTAGGCATAAATATTGGTCCCACATTGCAAAAGATACATTTAAGAAATATATTCCCATGTCCCAAAAGTTGTGATATATTAATAATAATTTCTATCAGAAATATTAATATGTAATATGGAAGTTTGAATTGTACCAAATAAAAATAGATTGATATTATAATAATCTATTTTATTCTAATATAAGATAAAAACATGTTATTTTTCAGTTGTCTTCTCTTCCTAAATCCTTCAAAATTAGTCAGTTTAATCATGCACATAGTATGTAAACAAACATGCCATTTCTTATATTCTATTAATCTACTCATCCATCAGGAGGAGTTTAATTTGAGAAAAACTTTAAAGTTAATTTATAGCAGTGTTTTATGTGGGATTGTATTACTAACTCAGTAGCTGCTTAGTACAAGCATAAAGCTTTATATGTCTTCAATTAGAGCAGATGTATTTCAGAAATAAAAAGCCTATCTTATTTCAACCTTTGAAGAATCTGAGATCCATACATGAAATTTAGATCCATAAAAATCCATGGTTAGAAGAAATGTCCCCTATTTATTTGCTTAAAAATCAGATTATGCATTATTAGGATTGATAACAAGTTTATTACAGACAGAACCTACCTTGATGGTTACAACTGTCCACTGCTTCTAGATCTGGGTCCATTAAACCTCTGAAAGATCCAGTTTTGCAAAGACCTAAATCCATTCTGGAATGATTTTAAGACCTTGTTCCATTATGGCTGACACAGTTCACTACAGTTTGGAATTTTGGTTTTAATCAAATTCATTCAATATATCTCATCTGAGTGGCATACAATTGCAGAAGCTCATCAAGCATGGGTTTGATCATTGCCTGGATAAAAGATACTGCCTTAAATTACTGTACCTGTTGAAAAAAATTAGGGTGATAAATGTAGTCATCCATACCTAAAATATTTCTAGAAAAATAAGTAATTAGAATATAATATGAGGAAAAGAGTGAACAACAATGACTACTGTGATTGGTATGATATAGAATAGAATAGATAGATAGATGATAGATAAACAGCTAGTAGATACATTTGTATCCATATCAAACATTATTTTTCTCCAACTTCTCCTGGAGTGCTTTCTGAGGATGTTCACACCCATTTTCAGATACAAGTTCTGCTGGAACAGCTGAATGGAACTCTGATGAAGCAACAAGGTCATTTTGTTTCATGGGAGGGAGCAAAGGTTGCCTCACAAAACAACTTTATCTGAAATTTCATCAAAGCAAAGTATATCTTCCCAATTCTGCACAATCTTCTTCAATAACATGTGTACACAGTTCAAGGAACATTTATTTTTCAACTTTCCAAATCTAGATATTCAAGCCCGATCATATTGATTTTCACAAGCCATGATAAAGAGTTAAAATCATAAAAAACAATATAACTTTTGAATCAGTTAATGAATATTATTATGGGGTAAATAGTAGATCCTGCAGAACTGGAGACAGTCCTTTCTTGTAGACAGCAGGACTGAATGAGATGGTGGTGCTCAGCATCAGATAGCCTTCCTATATATTTGACCATTAAAATATGGGCCATCATTACAAGAGCCTTCTTCTGTAAGGACAGCATCCTACATCAAGCAAATTTAGTTATTCATTTCATTTCCCCCTATTTTTCTTTTCCCCGCCAAAAGGCTAAACTACATACTGATCAAGTAAATTGCAATATTGTTTGTCTTCCAATGATTAGTTCTCAAAACATTGCCAACTATAATGCGCATCATTACTTTCCACTTATGTGAAATCATAAAAAATAAAAATGAAAACAAGGAAACTATGGCCTGCAGACAAATTCAAATTTGGGAAGTAATCATTTAGTCTGATTGTCCTCATGCACTCTGGCTTGTACATTCCCTTTTTTGAATGTAGAATACTTTTTTTCCCCAGACACTTCTTTTCATAATCAATTCCTTGCCAATCAAGTTCTTGCCCAGGAAAAACAGAATAAATTTACTTTCCAAGGGCAAAACTACTTTTTTCGTTCCTCAAAATTGTATGATACAAATTCTTGTACCATACACTTAAGTGTGGTGAGAATTCATAACCATAACCCAGTTTCAAGAAGCTTTGGCTCTACTGTCAAATCTTTCTGTATACATAGAAATGGTTTTATTTTGTTTTTCTATTTCTCAATGTGGATCTGTTCTTAAAAGCATTATCCTACATTCCTGTCCATTCCTATTTTTTAAAAAAAGAAACTTAAATCACACACAATCGATCAACCTGTAGCATCACTTGTATCCATTTATAAGACTACATTTGTATCCCAGTTAGCCTCTATAGAAAATCTTACAAAATCAAAGTAATATGTGGGTGGAACAACACGTTAGACAACACCTTCTCTGAATTAATGGTCATCACCAGAAAAACCATGGAAGATTTCAATTAATGGATACGTTCATTTGGAGAGAGAGAAAAATATATCTTCAGTTATTCAGTCTATTTGGAACAGGATGGAATCATTCAAACTATACAATTCTCTAAATGTGAAAAATTCAAGAAATGGACATGGGTATTTGAGCGCAGATATGTTCACAGCTATTCCTTGTCCCACCATGCCTATAGTCCCATGAAGGAGGTGGTGGTGAGACCTCTCCTCAAGAAGCCTGCCTTGGACCCAGCTGTTTTAAATAACTTTCGTCCGGTCTCCAACCTTCGCTTTCTTGCGAAGGTTGTTGAGAGCGTGGTGGCGCATCAGCTCCCTCTGGTTCTGGATGAAGCGGATTATCTAGACACGTACCAATCAGGCTTCAGGCCCGGGTACAGCACAGAGACGGCATTGGTCGTGCTGGTGAATGATCTCTGGAGGGCTCGGGACAGGGGATATTCCTCTGTCCTAGTCCTATTAGACCTCTGAGCGGCTTTCGATAACATCGACCATGGTATCTTGCTGTGGCGTCTCAGGGGATTGGGAGTGGGAGGCACGGTTTTTCAGTGGTTCTCCTCCTATCTCCTGGGACGTTCGCAGTCGGTGTAGGCAGGGGGGCAGAGGTCGACCTCGAGGCCTCTCGCTTGTGGAGTCCCTCAGGGGTCGGTCCTCTCGCTTCTCCTGTTCAACATCTACATAAAACCGCTGGGTGAGATCATTCGTGGTTTTGCAGTTGGGTATCATCAGTATGCTGATGATACCCAGCTTTTATTTCGACCCCAAACCACCCCAGTGATGCCCTCAACGTGATGTCCCGCTGCCTGGAGGCAGTTCGGGTCTGGATGGGGAAGAACAGGCTTCAACTCAAACCTGACAAGACTGAGTGGCTGTGCGTACCGGCATCTCGGGATATTCAGGATATCCCATCTCTTTCTATGGGGGGTGAGTTATTACCCCCCGTAGATAGGGCTCGCAACTTGGGAGTCCTCCTAGATTCACAGCTCTCTTTAGAAGACCATATAGCAGCTGTGACTAGGGGGGCCTTCGCCCAGGTCCACCTGGTGCACCAGTTGCGGCCCTATCTAGACTGGGATGCCTTACGTACGGTCACTCATGCGCTTGTGACCTCTCGCTTGGACTACTGCAACACTCTCTACATGGGGCTGCCCTTGAAGACCACTTGGAGGCTCCAACTGGTACAGAATGCAGCCGCGAGAGTTGTGTTGGGAGTTTCCCGATACTCCCATGTTACACCTCTGCTCCGCGAGCTACATTGGCTTCCAGTTGTCTTCCGGGTGAGATTCAAGGTGTTGGTAATGACCTACAAAGCCCTACATGGCATGGGTCCCGAATACCTTAGGGAGCACCTGCGGCCGGCATCAACCTCCCTCCGTCCAGTACGCTCCCACAGAGAGGGCCTCCTCAGGGTGCCACCAGTCAAAGAATGCTGACTGGTGGCCCCCAGGGGGAGGGCGTTCTCTGTGGGCGCACCGGATTTATGGAACCATCTTCCGGTTGAGCTCCGGATGGCACCCGACCTCCGCATGGCGCCCGACCTCCGCTCCTTCTGGCGCGATCTAAAGACTTACCTCTTTGAACAAGCTGGCCTGGCCTGATGGGATGGGGTTGGGTTTTATTAATGTGTTTTAACTTTTTTATTTTGTTTTAACTTATTGTAAGAGTTGTGGGCATTCTGTTTAATCTCTTTTAATTTTTGTATTTTGTTTTTTAACATGCATTGCCCTGTTCACCGCCCTGAGTCCTTCAGGAGAAGGGCAGTATACAAATAAAATTAATAATAATAATAATAATATAAAATCAAATTTTATTGACCAATTATGCTGCAACTGTGGATACTAGCAAGTAGTGAGTATCAGAGTGTCACCATGGTTAAAGTATTGAACCTGGTTCAGATCCACCCTTTGCCAAGGGATCTTGTGGGACCACTTACTCTCACCCAGAGCAACCCACTGTACAGGGTTTTTGGGAAACCTGGAGAAGCAGTGCTGGGTATATTGCCTTGAACTCTAAGTAAATGAACAAATTTTCCATCTACAACTGAAATATTTTTATGGAGGAAGAAGTATTAATTGAATGGCGTATGAACAGTGTAAAAAAGGATTTCAAGAGGTTATTTCAAGAGATGCCTTCCTTCTCCTAACAGCATTTCCAGGGAAAAAAAGGCCAGGATGAGTCAAGTACTTTCTCTAAGCTCTTTCGTAAGTAAATATACTTCAAGGAAGCTCATAAAAGGAATCTTTCAATGCTGTAAAAGATATTCTCTCAGTAACTGAAAAGATCAAAGCTAATCCTCCAAAGAAACAAGAACCATAGTTCTTTTCAGTTTTCCTCTGATAGAAAGTTGTTTGACAATTTCTTAACTTAATGAAATCATATTGCTTTGGTATGTAGAATATATCAAAATTTTGTGAACGCCTCTGGGGGGGACTGTAAATATATCCTTTGCTTTCACTGAAAATACTTTCACTAATGGACAGAGTGAGAGGGTGACTGACAAGGTGGCTAGATACTATCACCCATGACATAAAAATGAGGACCCAGAGAAGCAATTATTTGCAGACAACTCTGACAAAATGAAGTCTCTCAGGTCATAAAGAGTTGGAAGTGACTTGACATCAACAATAATAGATAAACTCATTCAAATCTTGTACTTAACCACTCATAATCTATATGGGGCATTAAGTATTAGTCTGAAATAACAAGTAGTTTTTGCTTAACGACCAGTTCAGGCTACAACAGGCTCCCCAAAAGGTACTTACAATCCGGTTTCAGAATTCCAAAGGCTGCAGTCAGCCCCACCCCCACCTGCCATAATAATGTGATTGCATTCTGTATGTTTGGCAACTGGCTTGCACTTGTGGCTATTTGCAATGTCCTATGATCACATGGCCAATATTTCTGGCATTTCCTTCTGGTATCCAGGAAAAAACAACAACTCACCATTGGATAAAATGAATTCATTTATCAATCACACTTGTTTACTTAGTAATCATGGTGTTTGCTTAGCAACCATCACAAAACAGGTTGTAAAATAGGGCATAGTGACATGGTAACCCAATTAATGACTGCCACAACATATCACTGTAATTCCAGAGTCAATCACAGTCATAAGTCAAGGGCTACCTGTATAGTGTAATTTACTGCTATCTGCATACATGTACACTAACATCTGTGTTAACATTTTAATATTAAGCTATGGAGGAGTTATGGTTAGGCACATGCTCCTGTAAGCATTTCATGATCAGATAATTATTTTGTATTCCCTTTTGTACAAGTCAGAAAAAGTATATGAGCTATGAAGATAATCAAACAACAAATCAGCAAACACCTTGATGCAAACAAAGTCATCACTAAAAGTCAACATGGGTTTGTCAAAAACAGATCATGCCAGACAAATCTTATTACATTCTTTGACCAAGTGACAAAACTAGTGGACCAGAGGAATGTTGTAGATCTAATTTACTTGAACTTCAGTAAGGCATTTGATAAAGTAGATCACAACCTACTACTTGATAAGATAGAAAAATGTGGGTTAGATAGCATCACCACCAGATGGATTCGTAGCTGGCTGACAGGCTGTAATCAGTGTGTGGTCCTCAATGGAACCGCATCTACATGGAAGGAAGTGTGTAGTGGGGTGCCCCAGGGCTCTGTTCTGGGCCCAGTGCTCTTCAATATCTTCATTAATGATTTGGATGAGGGGATAGATGGGGAACTCACCAAATTTGCAGACGACACCAAGTTGGCAGGAATAGCCAATACTCCAGAAGGTAGGCTTAAGATACAGGAGGATCTGGACAGAATCGAACACTGGGCACTATCTAACAAAATGAAATTCAATGGTGAAAAAAGTAAGTTTCTACATTTAGGCAGGAAAAATCAAATGCATAGGTATAGTATAGGCGGTACCTTGCTCAATAGTAGTAATTGTGAGAGGGATCTCGGAGTCCTAGTGGACAATCACTTAAATACGAGCCAGCAGTGTGCTGCAGCTGCCAAAAAAAGCCAACACAGTGCTAGGCTGCATTAACAGAGGAATAGAATCAAGATCACATGAAGTACTAATACCACTTTACAATGCTTTGGTAAGGCCACACTTGGAATACTGCATCCAGTTTTGGTCACCACAATGTAAAAAAGATGTCGAGACTCTAGAAAGGGTACAGAAAAGAGCAACAAAGATGATTAGGGGGCTGGAGGCTAAAACATATAGGGAACGGTTGCTGGAATTGGGTATGTGTAGTGTAATAAAGAGAAGGGTGAGGGGTGACATGATAGCAGTGTTCCAATATCTCAGGGGCTGCCACAAAGAAGAGGGAGTCAAGCTATTCTCATAAGCACCTGAAAGCAGGTCAAGAAGCAACGGATGGAAACTAGTCAAGGAGAGAAGCAACCTAGAACTAAGGAGAAACTTCCTGACAGTTAGAACAATTAACCAGTGGAACAACCTGTCTCCAGAGGTGGTGAATGCTCCAACACTGGAGGTTTTTAAGAAGAGACTGGACAGCCATTTGCCTGAAATGGTATAAGGTTTCCTGCCTGAGCAGGGGGTTGGACTAGATGACCTCCAAGGTCCCTTCCAACTTTATTATTATTATTATTATTATTATTATTATTATTATTATTATTATTATTATTATTATTGTTGTTGTTGTTGTTGTTGTTGTTGTTGTTGTTGTTGTTGTTATTATTATTATTATTATTATTATTATTATTATTATTATTATTATTATTATTATTAAGATTGATACAAATTGTTCTGTTCCCATCCAAAGTGTGAATAAGGAAACAACTCAGCAGTTTTCACCCTTCTTGCATGTTTGAATAGTGTTCCCTCAGCTTATAAAATATATTAGAATTAATTTAGGTCACAAAATAAAGTCTTTAGAAAGTAATAATTTCAAGAAGAATATCTTAGATGAAAATATGTTTTAACATTAGCCAAACTGCTGCCTAACATCTGGTAGAGAAACTTTCAAATAATTTTGTTTGATATTTTGGTTTTATAGTGAGGTTGTGCTTTATTTTGTTGTCAATCATATAGAAAGGCAAACCTGTACTTAGAAATATATTCTAATATAAACAAATATTTTAATGAATGTTTTCATGCTCATTACTTTGAAAAATGCTTGTCCAAAAACATCTGATAAAAAACCAGTTGTTAAATAACTAAATAAATTTATTTGTCCACATCATATATTTAAGTGAAAAAAATGTTTGATGAATGTAAAGATAAAATATGCAGTATAGGCGATTGTTGCTTTCCTGATGCTTTTATCGTTAATGGAACATTTTTACATTCAGACCAGACCAACTAAGGGAGCATTAGTTCTTCACTTTGATCTTTATACAGGTAACAACAATCTGTTTTGAAAGTAACTTATGTTTCTGCAAGCCTCTTTAATTTTGGGCCATTATCACAACATCCCCTGCCTGTAAAAAGCCATTTAGCATTCCAGTAAGTAATTAAAGTTTGTCCAATGCATTTATTAAAGCTATTTCACCATTTTTTAATTTCTTTGAATCCTTGAAAGTATATAATACCTGAATTTTTCCCAAAGGAATAATGATGAGCATTATAGTGTGAATTTCAACACTAAAAAGAGGTTTCAGTGACCCACCTTGATCGTATTTGTGTATTGTTTTTGTAGTTATTTAAGTTTGATTTCCATATCTTTGGAAGCAATAGGAACTCAAGCATATAAACAGTAATTAATTCCAAGCTGTTTTTATTAGGCCAAGTTAGATTAACCTGAATCTCAAACTTCGAGTGGTAGAGCACATACTTACAGCTATGTTTCTCTAATTCCACAAAGCTGCATTTAGTCCTTGACTTGCAACCATTCATTCAGTGACTGCTCAAAATTATGACAGTGATGGGAAAAAAAAACAGACTTAAGAACTATGCCCAAAGTTACAGCTGTTATAGTAAGTGTTTAGGACTTTCCAGATCATCCATACCTACAACTAAAGGGAAACTACAGCTCTGTTATCTCCCCCACCTACACACACAGAGAAACTTACACTTCATTTATACACTTTTGGCCACTCTGCACCCTGCTTTGTGAAGTGGCAGACCTCAGCAAACATTACCATTCTCTCAGACATCAGCATTCATTTTTTCTCCAACAAGCAGCAGCATTCCCTGCCCAGCTGCCTTCTCTCACAGTTCTTTATACCAACCTTTCTCTAAGGATTGGAGATTTAGATTCAAATCCTTAATAAGTCCTGAAGCATAAACCCAGCTTTCCTGGCCAACACATAGCTCCCTCAGCCTTCCAAATCAGCTCCATTGCTATTTAAAAATATTTTTTTCCCAAATGGGATGAAACCATGGAAAAGTCTTGAATCAGTCCTAAAACACCAGAAGCAATGGATGGAAACTAATCAAGGAGAGCACAACCTAGAACTAAGGGGAAATTTCCTGACAATGAGAATAATTAATCAGTGGAATGGATTGACTTTAGAAATTGTGGGTGCTCCATCACTGGAGGTTTTTAAGAAGAGATTGGACAACTATTTCTCTGAAATGGTATAAGGCAGACATGTCAAACACAAGGCCCGGGAGCCGGATCCGGCCTGCGAAGTGGTTTCATGTGGCCCACGAAGCCATCCTGGAAACAGTGAGGGAACGGGCCCCTCTGCCTTGGCCCCGGCCCAGAGACCCTCCTGCCAGAGACCCCCAGATCTGTCCCACTCCTGCCCAGGCCTCCATAGGCACCCTTCATGCGAACGATGTAGAGCTGGCCACGCCCACCCAGTAGGCCATATGCACTCTAGCCACGCCCACCCAGTAGGCCACGCCCACCCAGGCCACACCCACCCAGCCCCCTGAGGGCAACTGCAGAGCTGATGCGGCCCTCAATGAAATTGAGTTTGACACCCCTGGTATAAGGTTTTCTGCTTGAGCAAGGGGTTGGACTAGAAAACCTCCAAGGTCCCTTCCAACTCCTTCATTCGGTTAACCCAGCTTCTTCTACATTGTTGTTGTTGTTGATGTCACTATTCTGGATGATGGTAGGATTGAGAAAAACCAATTGGGAAAAATTGTGAAATACTGAAACTTGCACATCAAAGTTGACTGGTTATGGAAAAAGAAATGCTTTATTATATAAATTATGAATGGAACTCACAGACTCATATCTAAAGGACTTCCTTGATACTGGGAATATTGTATTGAATTTATTACCTTAATTTTGCAAAACAATCACCCTGCTTGCAACTGCCTTATATTTGTAGTCACTACCTTAATAATTCTTATGTCCGTGATTAGGACTTGAATTTTTACCAGTCTTACACTATGAATTTAATTGTAGATTACCCACACACAATAAATAAAAGTATACAACCAAGGTACAAAAATGAAAACAGAACAAATAATTTGATAAACAGGATAAGATAAAAACTGTGAACTAGTTTACAAATACTTCACAGAAATAAAAACTACTGTTCTCTCTGAATTTAATTTCATGATTTTTCTTAGCTACCCCATTATCTCTAAGAAATAAACTCACCCCAAAGTGAATTTTATACTTGAAACCATTCTCAGCTTTCCCATCACATGTCCTTAATCATTACTCCCAAAAGGTGGAGATTAAAATTAAAACTGTTGTCAATACTGTTTAACCTGAGAAAGATTGTGTTTCTAACTATTTGGAGGTATTGTTTGTTTGTTTACTAGCAGCAGTTCTGTAGAAGTTTCACTGTTAGTTATCATGTAAATGAAACCTTTGATTTCTGGTGGTGTTAAATATTTTATTTCTTTCCTATCTAAAGAAGCTTTTTCTGCCAGCCTATGCCCCATATAATGCAATAATGAGCAGAGGGAATGAGCTGACTTTCAGCTTCCTGGGAGCAACTTATTGGCTATTACCAGAAACAGAATACCTGAGAACTGATATTTGGAAGGTCTACTACATACTGCATATGAGCCAATGAATGCAAGGTATTCATACAATACAAATAGCCTCACCATCTGAAAGGATTCAATGGGCTAGTTCTAATGGGATAATGGGTGCAACATCCTCCTCCTCCTCCTCCTCCTCCTCTTTAATTTAATTTAATATTAAATTAGGAAACCTGGACCAAATGTAGGTTTCTGAGTAGAGAATTGATTTGCCACAGGCATCCTGTTATTACCACTGTAAAACCTGAGATTGATGTGCAAGAGAAAGAAGGAAAGATGATGATAAGGAAAATGGACAGAGATAGAGAAGACAGAAATCCTAGTTCTTCCCTAGCCTATCTTGAAATGGTCAGGGAAAGCTACTGTATTCTAGTTGATAAGTGATGAAATGGTAATTATAGTGTCCAGTAATAGACAGTTCATCACGCTTAACTGACAAACTTCTCTTTCTCTTCACTTTATGTTGGCTACTATATTGTGATAATTAGTGATTGAGTTGGAATTTTTTGTTAATGTATTATTAAATTCATGAATATCAAACAGCAAGTAACACAATTAGGTGCTTAATAATTTATTCTGCTAATATATTCATATTAGAATAAGATGAGACTCAGCCCTTTTTGAGGGTCTGACAAATCTAGCAATGGGTTCAGTTTGCTAATACAAAAAGGTGGGGTCCTTGGTGCTCTCTGAGCTTGGTTGTTTCCTTGCAGACATTTCATTATGAAACTAGGTAATATCATCAGTGCTAGAATGAAGGGGGTTGGCTCTCGATTTATGCACCAGTCTGTGTTGATGGAAGTGTCCTTGGTGGTTTCTTCACTTGGTGGTTTGTTTACTGTTAGCTTGTTTGTCTGAGTAGTTCCTTGACTGGGACATTGTTTACTTGATTGTTGGTCTACCATTAATCATGGTGTTAATCTCTGTTTATCTGATGGCTGGCAAGGAGGCATTTTGCTCTTTTTCTTTCCTTTTGGCTTTTTGATTAACTTTTTCGAATGGATTTGAAAGAACTTAATAAGTGGATAAAAATGACAAATCCAGTCTAAATATCTGGCTGATTCTGCAACCAACATAACAATGCATTATAGCCACCAATTTCCATAGATCCTGTGGTTAGTAGAATGGAGGGTTAAATAAAAATGAAATCAAAAGAAGAATTTAACTGTGTTTTGCAATTGCTATGAAGTAGTCCTTCCTTCTTTGAGATACTATTAACTTACTCATATTAAATGTGGAATTCATCTGCTTATTCTGTTTATGTTTATGATTAAAGTGGATTCTAACTGCAGAAATGATTAAAACTGTGCTGCCATGATAAGTCGAAATTATCATGGACTGATCAATGAAACTTCAAAGTTCAGTTTCTACAGGAGAAATCAGCTTTTATTACAGCTTCCATTACTTATTAGTATGTCTTTCTCAGTTCTGAAGTGTCTTCCCAGCATCTTCCCTTTAAGCCATTTAAATTCTAGGAAAAAGTCTTTTCACAGACTTTTGTTGATGGAGATTTACCAAAGGAAGATAAAAATTAGATGATTATGAAACAGAGACAGATATGAATATAATTAATACAGAGATGAAGATACAGACCTATAGATATACTTTTTGTAAAGTTTATTTAAAAGTAATTCACGATTTTAGTTCAGTAGGTATATTGACTCTGCATTATAAGAGGCTTGGTTACTTGCACCTATCTGGAAAGCATGATACTGGAAAACTTACGGTTGTTCTTTTGTAACTGTGTTTCTTCTGGCATGAAATGTCCATAAAGGAAGAAGTCAGAGTCATCTTTCTGTCCTATAGGAATTGTTCTGTACCAGCCTGCTACCGGCCCTGCAGAAAAGGCAGGGACAACCCCTTTTATAAGAAGGCAAGAGGCTGGAACTAAGCCTGCCAAATTTATGGATACAAAAGCAAACAGAACAAGACACGAACCATGAAACAGGAGCTATTCAAGCAGTTGCCTTCAGCAAACCAGCCCTCCCACGCATTCCCGCATTCCCCTTTTATACAGTTCAGGGTGTGGCTTCTCTCTGCCTCCTTCCAAGGTGCCCCATTGCCTTCCTCTGTTTACTCCTGATTGACTGCCTCCTGTGTCCTTGAACAGGGCCATCTGTGGGTCATCTTCATCCACGCTGTCAGGCTCACACAGCTGGGTCTGCGTCGTGACCAGGTGAGAGGAGCCTGGCTGAGGGCTCTGTGGAGCCTCAATATTATTCTCAGCAAGCTCTTCAACACCCCCCTCCTCCTCCTCCTCTGAGTCGTCCGACCCAACTGCCGAACCCACAGGCTGACCCTGAATCACGACAGGAATAAGCATGAATAGTCCAAATATATTTGCATGTCCTGTACTCAGCCTGTCTCGATTAGGCTTTTTTTTTTGTAATTTTCCCCTAGATCTATCTAAATTACTGTTAAAACAATGAGTATTGTCCTTGTTTATGGGATGGAAGGAAATAACTAATATCTTGGGTGGGAATAAAAGTAGTCTACATTTCAGAATAAAATAAAGCTGGAAGGGACCTTGGAGGTCTTCTACTTGAGCCTCCTGATCGAGCAAGAGAACCTATACCATTTCAGTCAGTTTGAGGACGATAATTTTCAAGTATTCCAGATGTCATTTCTATTCATTCTTTTTTCAATCCACATCCACAAAAAAGTGTTTTATTATTGATATACCCTCATTGCCCTACTAAATGTTGCATTCCCCTATCTCCAGCAAGACATTTTCATAAGAATGGCAGACATTTCTGGATACAGCACATAAGTCTCTAAGTCTTTTTCCCTTTGTACAGGATTCTAGATCTAAATTGAAAGTAGGTTGCATATCTTGTCCAAGTTTGATTCTGCAAACCTTTGAACCAGAGCTAGGAAAGCAGTTAATAATAAAAAGAGAAGTTACTGTTAAAAAAGAAAAACAGATGTGGTGTCATTGTTCAATATTGTTCACCAAGTACCAATTATATTCAGATCTTCAAATCTTTCCTAAAGATACCGAGAGAGTGGCAGGCTAGTCAACAAGCTGTCTTAATGTTTTTAAGGATCGCAGGAGGGAACTAACTCTGATGTATGTAAATCAAGAGAAGATTAATCTATTTTCTAGCTATCGCATGGGACAGTGTGTGAGGACAATGAAAATGAAGGAAACTACAATTTGGTTTGATATAGAATCTATACAGCAAAAGTGCCCAAGGGCAGGATGAACATATTCAGAGAATTAAAAACCAAACTTTTCTTTGGTTAAAAAAAATATATGGAAGATTTGAAACTGAAGACAATTACTTATTTATCATACTGTAATTGTCTGTCATGATCAAAGCTTAGGAATCAGAATTTAAAACCCTTCACTTCTATTCTCATCCACTTCTAGTATAGCATAAAGTCAGAAAATGTCACTTGTGGTTTTACAGTCAAATACTACTTATTGTTACTAGTTATCTCCGAATAGGCTAAATGCGCACTTCTGAAACTCCAGAAATCAGAACGGTTGCTGTGGGCTAAGAATTCCCCTGGTTTGTTGCCCCAATCTTAAGTCAGTTTCTTTAAAGTCCTGTTTGTATTTGCAGAGAACTCTGATTTCCCACAGGAAGGATGAATAGATGCAAAAGTACATTTTTTTTCTTCTTTTCCTTTACAAGTTGGGAAAAGAGATTTCAGCTCACATAATTTTGCTCACTCCTGTAGCACAATGAAAATTGTCAATTATACTGGGTGAAAATGGATTTCTTTATAAACAGTTGTTCTTGACATCGAATGAGGGGGGAAATGAAAATATGAAACAAATTAGATAATTAAAATAGTTTCAGCAGTTAAATTAGAGAAACATTTTTTTTAAAAAAAACTTTAAAATAGTAAAAGGTACATCAAATGACAGAATTAACCAGTAGGTTAACCAGACCAGAAAATGAATTCTGCAAGAAACCCAGAACTATATAGACTTGATTGAGTATAGTAACAGAAACCTGAAAGCCTGATTTTGCTTTAGCTCTCTTCCTGCTTATAATCCAGTGAATCAGACAGGAGTCTGTCTGAGTTGTTTCCAACTACTATCTTGCTTTTCAGGTCTTAAAAAAAGTTTAAATTCTCTTTGCAATTCTGATGTGTTTCCATCATGCTAATTTTCCTTATTCATGACAGAAATTTGCTATTATGTTCCATAATCTTCCATAGTCTAAGAGTTTTTTGTTTGTTCATTCATTCTCATTCCTACATATTGTCTACATATATTGCTTTTGGCTGTCACTTTTGTCTGCTTGACTTGTTAGTTTGATTCTCTTTTGATTCTCTTCTATTGTCGGGCCCAAGTAATAGATCAACACATGAAGGGTTCAAGATGATCACTTTATTGCAATTCTACCTATAATACATACATTTCCCCAAACTGTTTGCCTTTCCTTTGGAACAGATAGATAAGTTTACACAGAGCTTGGAGTGAGGAGATGAGTCCTCAATTTCTTGCAACAGATTCAAGTCTAACGCCCTGCTTGATCACTCCTCCCTGCCTGGCCTGGCACCTCCCAACATCTATATTTTTTTTACACTGTCTATTCATCTTGCAATTCCTTTGTTGGCTCTGATAATTCTCCACCATTCCTTGAAAGCTGAATTATGCATTTCCTCAGTGCTCTGTTGTTTTTTCTTCTTCAAAAACTTCATCAGACTTTGAAAACATATAATAGAACATTCTCAGGGACAAGTGTAAATAGAGTACAACCAATCCAGATTATGACTGCAGACTCCTGTCCATTCATCTTCACTTTTACTTTCACTTCAAATCCATTCGCAGATGGATTTGTAACTTGCTGACAAACTATACTCAACAAGTAGTCCTTAATGGTACTACATCTACATGGAGGGAAGTAAGCAATGGGGTACCACAAGGTTTCGTCTTAGACCCAGTATTCTTCAATAACTTCATCAATGACTTAGATGAGGGAATAGAAGGGAAACTCATCAAATGTGCAGATGACACTAAGCTGGCAGGAATAGCCAACACCCCAGTAGACAAGCTCAGGATCCAAAAAGATTTTGACAGACTTGAACAATGGGCTCTATCCAACAACATGAAATTTAATGTGGAAAAAAGCAAATTTTAGGCAGGAAAAACCAAAAAGTACAGATTAGGTGAAAACTGGCTCAAAAACTGTGGACAATCACTTAAATATGACCAAGCAGCAGTGTGCTAATACAATCCTTGGTTGTATAAACAAAGACATAGAATCGAAATGATGTGAAGTATTAGTACTGCTTTATAAATGCTTAGTAAGACCACACCTGGAATATTGCATTCAGTTTTGGTCACACACATTGCAAAAAAGATTTGGAGACTTTTGGAAAAAGTGCAAAGAAGAGCAACTTAGATGATTAAGGACAAAAACATATGAAGAACGGTTGCAGGAATTGGGTATGGCCAGTCTAGAGAAAAGAAGGATTAGGAGTGACATGATAGCAGTATTCCAATATTTGAGGGGCTGCCACAGAGAAGAGGGGTCAACTTATTTTCCAAAGCACCTGAAGACAGAACAAGAAGCAATGGATAGAAACTAATCAAGGAGATAAGCAACCTAGAACTAAGGAGAAACTTCCTAACAGCAACGACAATTAACCAGTGAAACAGCTGGCTTTCAGAAGTTGTGGGTGCTTTATTACTGGAGGTTTTTTAAGAAAAGACTGGACAGCCACCTATCTGATAGGATCTCCTGCTTGAGCAGCGGGGTTGGACTAGAAGATCTCCAAGGTTCCTTCCAGATTTATTCTGATTATTATTAAACATGAACCTCAGTCAACTGAACATTCAAATTGACTGGTGCTGATGATTGACACGGGTTGCTGCCAGCAACCTAGGTATCAACCAGGTACCTCATTAGTACTATGTTATTGTTATTGTTATTATTTGCTTGTTTTTCCCATCTCACATATCTTTAACTTAAGGGGAAAATGTGTTTAAAACTTCCCTGTCTAACTGTTGTGGAAAACTTCTGTTATCTCCCCCTGTTCATCTGCTTAGTTAGCTTCTCCATGGCTGTCTTATCTTCCTTCAACAGTTTCTGCCTTCTCATCAGGAAGCAGTCACTCAATTATCAAACATGGCCAATCAGCAAGTCTAAGTATGTGCTCCTTACAATCAACAGGTGTTCAATTACTGTTTCATTGTTTATTGAATACTTTTCTTTGAAACTGGTTATACAAAGATTAAATGATACATTTAAAAGCTTTTGATTAATTACAGCCCTTTTCCTGAATTTGTTAAAGACTTTATAAGCAAACAATATTTTTAAAAAGCAAGCAAAATAAGAAAAAGCCTTAAAAGGCAGTAGGAAATATTTTTTAAAAGTGTCCTTTAAAAATATATTGAATTTATCTGATTTTCATCTCTTGACTTTGCTCACATGCAAGAATGGCACAACCAAGTAGCTGACATTGTGCAAAAGAACATCTGCACAGAATACGGGCGAGATTTTTATTTATTTACACAATAATTCCTTGATTATTATTTTTATTCAGCATATCAACCCTCCTTCTCTTTCCCCAGCCTGCTCTACCTTCTAGAACTTTCAGCAGTCATGATGGAGACTATTGGAGCTGATATTCCCTCATTTGAAGGATGCCCAAATTAGTCTAATGTAAAGAGTATTTTGATAGCAAGTAAGCAATTCTCCAATGATCCTGCAAGTAAAATTATTTTACTTAGATAAGAAACTTTTCCTCTTTTCAGTTAGATACCTATTGGCTGTCGACTTCTTGAGGCCCAATACCTGCTCCTTGCTTCTAGAAGAAATATGACAAAACTCACATTTAGGGCCTTATTCTCTTTGGGAAAAGAATTCATCAACTGAATAGCTCATAAAGCTGACCTTTCAGTATTTTTAAAAATTATTTAATTAATTTTATTTGCAAATAAAGCCACACCATACGTGGATAGGGCTTCATTATAACACAGATAGTTCTAAACTTATCATTGGTTTAGTGACCAAAGTTGCAATGCCATTGGAAAAAAGTGAGTTACAATTGGTCCTCAGACTTACAACTGTTGCGGCCATGTAATCAAAATTTGGGCACTTGGCAACCGACATGTATTTACAGTACAACATTCTGGGTGAGGGGATTGTCATTTGTAACCTTCCCAGTCAGCTTCCAACAGAGTTGGAGCAAAGTCAAGAGGAGAATCTGGATTCCTTTAATAACCGGGTGATTAACAACCGTAGTGATTAATAAAAGGTAAAATCTCTTAACAACTGCCTTGCTTAGCAACAGAAATTCTGATCTCAGTTGTGGTTGTAAGCTGAAGGCTACTGGTAAATTCACAACATAAAAATATGTCAGTAAGTAAAACATGAAGACAGTGTAAGCTATTTTTAAGTATTTTGTACAAATATAAATTCTTAGACACAAAACAGTAGATGATAGTAAACCTGCAGAACAGTTCAATACAATATTAATATAAAACAAAATTAAACTAAAAGGGAAAAAATACAAATTTTCCACAGTCTCTTTTTCTTCTTTTATTGTAAAGTAATAAAGATTAAGTTTTGCATTATAAAATCCAAAAGGCTATACATATTCACAATTTTTTCAGAGTAAAAGTTAAATCTAATCCCGAATCAACAGCATTCTGTTTTTATTAAATTTATTTAGATCAACCTAAACATAGTCTTTCTTATGCCAAGGTGTTTTTTTTTCCAGTTTGATCTTTATTCATGTCCTCTGACATCAATGAAAGGTTTAGGAATTGCCATTTAAAGCAAATTAAGCATCTTGAGAAAGGTTTGGAACCTACATTCAAAGGCATTAAATAGCTGAGCTATGCAACAAGGACATTTCAAATGTTCATATTGATTCCTTCAACTTCTACATATTAATATATACAATAGCAGTAAATCACAATAATGCAAAAGGAAATGTGTTTTTCATAATAGAGGTCATTTGAATATGGTTGTCCTGTTATAGAAGCCTCTGGCTTTAAAAGCAGAATTAATAACATATTTTTAAAATGTATACAAAGTAAGCTTCCCCAACATGGAATCCCCTATTTATTTTGCACAACCATTTCTGTTCACTCCAGTCAGTATAGCTGAGGTGGGAGGTAAGTTGATGGCAGTTGCAATCCAAAATGATATAGGGCTTCAGGTTGGCAAAGAATGATGTAGAAAATCGTGCAGCAACATGCATAAAATCTTGTCTCCTACTTTTCCCATCTTTGAAGCTTCCTTACATTCTTAATTTCCATCTTCTCTTTATTCCTTGGGGATAAGAAAAAGCATTATCTAAGGTAGCAATGAGTATTACAATACAGTAGAAAGGTCTCTCTCTCTCTCTCTCCTCTCTCTCTCTCTCTCTCTCTCTCTCTCTCTCTCTCTCTCTCTCTCTCACACACACACACACACACACACACACACACACACACACAGACACACACACTAGGAGCCCCACATATTTATGCTGCACATGACAACATTGTAGTTGTGGAAGAATTTATTTTCTCTAGGCTGCTTATCTAATACTGTATACGATGCTTCTGATCCTATTCCTTACCCATTCGAAATTACAAGTACCTCAGTCATATTAATAATGAAAGTATTAGCAACAAAATATTAGGCATACATAGCCACAATCAGGTTATCTTAATTCTGGGAAACCAGACAACTCACTTGTGAAGATATGTTGGGAGAACTTTTTATGTTGAACATCAGCCTTATCATCAGTAAACGGCAACAGAGAGTTCTAGCAAAACTAAACCAATTGCATGATTTAGTACATATTTTAGTTTTAAATATCAAGTAATGCTACATAGAGTCATTAACAACTTCCAAGACTTGATATAAGCAAACTCTGTTCAGATTTTAAACAGTTATTATAATATACCTTTATTTCTTATTCCTCAAGCAAGGGTCAGCTGAGCTTACAGACCAGGTTCAAGACCCAAGTGTTGCACAACAGGGTGAGCTCCCATTACTTGCCCCAGCTCCTGCCCACCTAGCAGTTCAAAAGCATGCAAACATGAGTAGATAAATAGGTACCACTGGCCACATAACTACAAAAATATCTTTGGACAATACTGGCTCCCTCAGCTAAGAAACAGAAATAAGCACTGCTCCCTAGAGTCAGACACAACTGGACCAAGGGATCCTTTAGCTTTACTTTTATTCCTGAAGTTGTTGTAGGCTCTACATTCATGGTCATTTGAGGCAATGAATGATATTTGTAAAAAGAAAAGAAAAGAAAAGTTTTAAGTGTGAACAAAGAAAGACAGGAATGGGAGAACCATGGCACTGATACTCTGCCATTTGTCTTGTATTATAGCATGTTTCTCTAGCTTTCCTATAAAACTTTAGGAAAAAGCTTATATCTTTTTCTCCTCTTTGACCTTTTGCAGATCAGTAATTTGAAACTAATTCCTTAAATTACTAATGGCCCAAGACTGTCTAAAAGGGACAGATCCAACTAATTCTACTTTATAGTTAAGTAGAGAGAGATATGCTAGCATACCAAAAAATGGATCCAGACTTCCAGACCATCTCTGGATCCAGATCAAGTACAGTGATATTTAGATTCATTCAACAACACAGATTCCAGTCTAGAATAGTTTGTGATTTATGCACTGTCTCCATAAAGACAAATGATGCATATTGACCATAGTGACAAAGCCATATAATAATAATAATAATAATAATAATAATAATAATAATAATAATAATAATAATAATAATAATAATAATAATAATAATAATAATAATAATAATAATAATAAAAAGATTTGGGCATGAAAGCACTTTTCATTTATAACATAGTTATATGAAATCAAATAAAAAAAATCCAGGCATTCTGGAGTATAATAAGCTTTGAACAAACAGCTGCCACAATAAAAGTTAAGAGATGATAGCAATTAATGCCAGCTATAAACATGTCTTAGGCCAAATCAAAGCTGTAGATTTAGATTTCTGGGATATACTAAGGGTTGCCAAAAAAGGGGGTGTGCCCAATGGAATACTTTCCACTCTCAATTGCTTCTGATCTTTGTGTCCTCTAGAAAGCTTTTAAAATTTGGCTTTTCAAGCAGGACTTGATTGATGTAGTGGGGATTGGAACTGTCTTATTAATACAGCTCCCCAGTGAACTAGTATGTCTATCGTTATGCATTATTTTATTGTTTTAAACTTTTGAGTCTTTTGAGTAGTTACTCTTATACATATAAATACCATCATCAGTGATAACTTCATTTAAAATCCTTTAAAAAACCCCAAACCCCAACAAACCCATAACCATACTGAACCTGAATTCATTTCTCATTTGCTATTTTTGTGTGTGTAGTGTGTCTGTTATAATGTATTCACTCCCAATTATAAAGTAATCCTTTCCTGCTTCTTAAAAAAAATTCCCTACCTTTGAAATCCATTCCACTGAAGTTATTGAAGCTAGCAAGAGCGTTCGCACAGCACTCATTTATTTGATGTATCAGTATGAAAAAAAATAACCACCAGCTGTTGTTGTCTGGGTGCCCACTGGAGTCTGTCTGTCTAGCTGAGTTATTTGCTCCTTAATATGAGAACATCAGCTGTTGGATGCTCTGGCGTCAAGAATCAGAGGAGTGAAAGACTCAGAGGACAGGAAGGAAGAAGTATGACTAAGAGTAGAAACTAAAGTCCACAATTGCCAGGTCTCATATGTTTAGCAAGTTCTACTTCTCTATCTTAGCACCCAGCTGGCAAACAAACAGAGTGAAGTAATTAATGGAAACAAACAAAACTTTGTCAGACAAAAAATAAGTTGTTTCTCATCCTTTCTACTTTATTTAAAATGACACCAAGATCATCCTGGCTCTTTTGACTGTTTGTAGACTTCTGAGATGCTATGATCATGGACATACTTGTGAATTTATAGAATTCACAAAGAACCTGTAGCCAATTGGCACTTGCTGTTCTTGAACAATGTCTACAGAGAGAATAATTAGCTAATTAGTGCTTGCTTGTTAGCCAGTAAGAGAATATAAGTCTACCTCCCTCTCCTCTTCTAGCATTTTCTTATTGGATGTCTGCTGAGAACTGGATTCAAAAAGTAAAATGTGATTCAGATCTTGAATAGGAACATAGATGATACTGGAAAGATGCTTCAACTTTCTGGATTCATGGGATTGCTCTCTTTAATCAATCTATGAAAAAGAAATGTTTGGTTTAAATTGTCTTCACCTTCTCATTAACGCAACAGATATAGAAGTATATTAAGATTTATCACAACATCACAAGAAGCAGCATCAAATGATGGGATTGATGATCATGCCCTCTAACTGGAGTTCACCACCATCTAGAACTGCTAAGACATAGTCCTGTTATTAAACAGAAAATCAACCTGATACAGTAGTTAGAGAAGTAGTACTCTGAAACAACAAAAAAGAAAGAAGAGCTAAAACGTTGTGGTGGTGGTAAACAAAGCATGGAAGTAGAAATGTGTGGGAAATACCAGAGCCTCAAATATACTGTAATACAGTTAACCTGGTCTACTGAACATAATCTTCACAAATCTTCCCTTTGAGTAGGGGAGATGAATTGTTGATTTGAAAGACAAGCCAAGTAGAGAGGGGAGGCAACTTCAAGATACATTTACAGTCCAATTCAGCCTAAGCTCTTGTAAATATTTGTTTTGCACTCAGACATAAAGATGTCAAGGCCCTATAAATTACAATTAAAGTGATATTTTCATTTTTGCTTTGAAAGAAGCAGACTTTTTTTTTAAAGCAAATAAATACTTTCCAAAATTGCTCAGCCATACCCAGCAAGAACATACTTTTGAATAAGAAAATGGACAACTTTCAGTTTGTGATGTCATTATAGGCCCATTTCTTACTTATCTCTTGATTAAAGGGTTTTCTAACTCCTGTATTATCAGATGCTGTAGGTCAGGGGTGTCAAACTGCTGGCCCACAGGCCGGATGTATCATAGCGAAACTGCCCCCTCCCATTGCTGAGAATGGCAAAAAACTCACGATACGTTGCAACATGTCATGTGACATTGCAAGTTTGACACCCCTGCTGTAGGTAATAAATTTGATCATGTGGTAATTATTTTTTTTTTACTATAATCTTGTTTTAACAAGCTATTGGCATGGCAGTTAGACCCAAACAATCAACAGCTAGCTTAATTCCAACTGCGCCATTATCTGGTAAGCCATGAAAAGTGGTGAAGGAGGATTCTTCTATTAATTAGTTAAAAGAGATCCTGGCTCAACTACAAGTCTTGAAGCCAATCCAGCAAGATCTGGCTGAGCTTAAGAGTGATTTTAAAAAGATGCAAGAAAAATTGGCTCAGTATAAAGATAGATTACAAACTCATAAGAACGTAACTCAGCTAATCATAATATTTTGGATAAATGAACTGATTTTTTGGAATAGCAACTGTGGAGGAGAAATCTATTTGTGATTGGAATTGGAAACCCCACCAATCAAAGAAACTTGGCTGCATTTATGGATGCAGGACTTTTTTAAAAACATCAACAACAACAACAACTAACTTTAGGAATAGCCCTTCCAGATAAGACTGAACATGTGTTTAAAATTAAAATAGATTTCTTTTCATATATTTCACCAGGAGTCAGATAATAATAATAATAATAATAATAATAATAATAATAATAATAATAATAATAATAATAATAATAATAATAATAATAATAATAATAATAGGCTGTCCAGTCTCTTCTTAAAAACTTCCAATGTTGGAGCATTCACCACTTCTGGAGGGAGGTTGTTCCACTGGTTAATTGTTCTAAATGTCAGGAAGTTTCTCCTTAGTTCTAGGTTGCTTCTCTCCTTGACTATCCATTGCTTTTTGTCCTGCTTTCAGGTGCTTTCAGGTGCTTTGAAGAATAGCTTGCTTCCTCTTCTTTGTGGCAGCCCCTGAGATATTGGAACACTACTATCATTTCACCCCTCACCATTCTCTTCATTAAACTACACATACCCAATTCCAGCAACCGTTCCCTATATGTTTTAGCCTCCAGACCCCAATCATCTTTGTTGCTCTTCTCTGTACTCTTTCTAGAGTCTCAACATCTTTTTTACATCGTGGTGACCAAAAGTGGATGCAGTATTCCAGGTGTGGCCTTACCAAGGCATTATAAAGTGGTATCAGTACTTCACTTGATCTTGATTCTATCCCTCTGTTAATGCAGCCTAGCACTGTGTTGGCTTTTTTGGCAGCTGCAGCACACTGCTGGCTCATATTTAAGTGATTGTCCACTAGGTCTCTGAGATCTCTCTCACAGTTGCTACTATTGATCAAGGTACCACCTATACTATACCTGTGCATTTGATTTTTCCTGCCTAAATGTAGAACCTTACTTTTTTCAAAATTGAATTTCATTTTGTTAGATAGTGCCCAGTGTTCGAGTCTGTCCAGATCCTCCTGTATCTTAAGCCTACCTTCTGGAGTATTGGCTATTCCTGCCAGCTTGGTGTCGTCTGCAAATTTGATGAGTTCCCCATCTATCCCCTCATCCAAATCGTTGATGAAGATGTTGAAGAGCACTGGGCCCAGAACAGAGCCCTGGGGCACCCCACTACATGCTTCCTTCCATGTAGATGCAGTTCCATTGAGGACCACACACTGAGTACTGCCTGTCAGCGAGCTATGAATCCATCTGGTGGTGATGCTATCTAACCCACATTTTTCTATCTTATCAAGTAGTAGGTTGTGATTTACTTTATCAAATGCCTTACTGAAGTCCAAGTAAATTACCGGTATATCTACAGCATTCCTCTGGTCCACTAGTTTTGACACTTGGTCAAAGAATGCAATAAGGTTTGTCTGGCATGATCTGTTTTTGACAAACCCATGTTGGCTTTTAGTGATAACTTTGTTCGCATCAAGGTGTTTGCTAATTTGTTGTTTGATTATCTTTTCCAGAATCTTCCCAGGTATTGAGGTCAGGCTGATAAGTCTGTAGTTTCCTGGATCTATTTTTTCCCCTTTTTTGAACATGGGAACTACATCAGCTCTCTTCCAGTCCTCTGGTAGTTCCCCAGTGCTCCAGGATCTTTGAAAAATATAGTTCAGTGGCTCTGAGATCACATCTGCCAGTTCCTTGAGAACCTTGGGGTGTAATCCGTCTGGTCCTGGTGATTTGAACTCGTCTAGGCTGGACAGGTGCTCACTTACCATTTTCTTGCCTATCTTAACTTGCATTTCTATTCTGTTTTTTATGGCACTGGTTTTGGTAGGTTGGACTGTTTTTTCCCTTTGTGTAAAGACAGATGCAAAAAACGAGTTAAATACAGTAGTTCTGCTTTCTCCCTGTTGCTTGTCACCTTCTTGCCACTTTCCCCCGCTAATGGACCAATCATTTCCTTAACTTTTTTCTTGTTTCTTATATGTTGAAAGAAGCTTTTTTTGTTATTTTTGACTTTGGTTGCAAGCCTTAGTTCATTTTGAGCCTTATCTTCTCTCACTTCATCTTTGCAGGCACAGGCTGTTTGCTGATATTCTGCCTTAGTTATGTGCCCCTCTTTCCACTTCTTATACTTGTCCTTTTTATCTTTCAGTTTATAAGAGAGTTCTTTATGCAGCCATGCTGGTTTCTTTTGAAAGCTGTTATTTTTCTTCTTTGTTGGTATTGTGCTAGACTGGGCCTTTATTATCTCACTTTTCAAAATTTCCCAATTTCTTGAGTTGAGTTGTTTTCCCCTTTAGGATTCTCATCCATGGAATTCTTCCCAAGGTCTCTCTAAGTTTATTGAAATTAGCTCTTTTAAAGTCCAAGACTCTAGTTTGGCTGAATTCTATTGCTTGTGCTTCCATAATGTTGAATTCCAATATTGCATGAATTCCAATACTGAATTCCAATATTGCATTCAATGGAGTAAAGACTCCATTGAAGTCATGTCTGAGCCAAAACAAGATATCAATCTATCCTGGTTTCACCAAAGAAATCTCAGTAAAAAGAAAATTCTTTACAAAAGCTTGAACTCTTACTAGATCTGAACAAGTACAATTATTTTATGTTTCCCCTCTATATCTACATCAGAGGTCTCCAAACTCGACAACTTTAAGAGTTGAGGGCTTCAACTTCCAGAATTCCTCAGCCAGCCATGCTGGCAAGGGAATTCTGGGACTTGAAGTCAGAAGCCTTAAAATTGTGCTAACTTTGGAGACTTCTGTTCTATATTAACCATCAGTATCAAATTCACTGGTTTGATAACCCTATGAATGCAGAGGCCTTTATATTATTGTTAAAATCAGTTGATTGTTAAGCTTGATTCTATTTCATTTCATAACAGTTGTTAAAGGAAATTTTTGAGTTTGCCCAAGGGTGGGAGAAAGCCTCAATGAAAAATTACTCTCCCCCCCCTCGTCTCTGTATTCTTGATAATGAGTCTGGGTGTATTGCCAAGCGAAGTCTTTATCTTTTTCCTTACCATCTGAGTTTAAATAATTGTTCTGAAACTGTTCTGTAACTAATTTGTAATGAGGAAGATGAAAAGTTAACGTATTACTTTTTATTTCCTTTCCTTTTTTTAGATTTCTTTTCAGTTTTTTATAAAAAATGTTACTAGTTTTTTTTATTTTCTCATACATAATGAAAATTTCTTGTTATTCCTCTAAGTAAATATTCTCTCTCTCTCTCTCTGTGTGTGTGTGTGTGTGTGTGTGTGTAAACAATGCTATTTGAATATTAATTTGAGTTCTTATAGAAGTTTTTTCTACAAGCAATATTAGAAAAATGATTTGGTATGGGTAAAACATTTAAAGTAGGCCAAGAGAGCTCTGAGAACTGGAAAAAAAATACCAATATGTAATGTTATCATATTTTAGATTGTTAAGGACCATTACTGCTTATCAACAATAAACAATAAAACTCATTTAATAAAACAGGATAAGTTTCTATTAATGAAGGATTGTGTGGAACTTCACATATACAACAGCTAAAGATGTGGCTACTTTGGTTTAAAAAGGATTTCCAATTGATGTACAACACATCATTACTGATATAAATGGGTGTTATTTCATTTTATGTGTTAAAATACTAGAGACTATAATAGCAATATATAATATTTGTGGACCTAATTTAGATTCTTCCATTACATTTTATCAATGTTTTCACAAATTGAATGAATGCATTTATTATAAAATGGTAATAGGACAGTTTTTAATAAAATATTGGATCCTGATCTGGATAGAAATACACCAGTGCCAAACAAACAAACATTTAAGACCTATATATATATATAAATGAATCTGATAGACCTTAGTGTTCAATATATTGAACTAAAAAAGAATACCCATTCTATTCAAGTATGTACCAAAGTATTTTAGCCTAGATTATTTTTTTAATATCATTGACTCTACATTATAAAATTCAAGAATATAATTTCGATGTTTATTATCTGTCAGACCATTGTGCAATTATTCTCAGTTGTGTGTTTCATAAATTGTTCAAGATATTCCTAGAACTAGATTATTATTTTTTAATTCTATGTAGAACTATATGATGAACCAGAGAATATATAGGATGAGAATATAATGACCTTTATAAATAATGTACAAGGGATGTGGTGGCTCAGTGGGTTAGGATGCTGAGTTTGTCGATCAGAAAGTCGGCAGTTTGGTGGGTCGAATCCCGAGTGCCGCGTAACAGAGTGAGCGCCTGTTACTCGTCCCAGCTTCTGCCAACCTAGCAGTTCGAAAGCAGGTAAAAATGCAAGTAGAAAAATAGGGACCACTCTGGTGGGAAGGTAACAGCGTTCCGTGTGCCTTTGGCATCTAGTCATGCCGGCCACATGACCACGGAGACATCCTCGGACAAGTGCTGGCTCTTTGGCTTTGAAACGGAGATGAGCACCGGCCCCTAGAGTCAGAAACAACTAGCACGCATGTGCGGGGGAACCTTTACCTTTACCTTTACCTTTATAAATAATGTAAACTCACCACACTTATATGAACACAAAAACAATTTTTATTTGCCCCACTGTTTGAGACAGAGATCAAATCAATAATTTTGAAAATTGCAAGTAGAATAACAGGATTAGATGGATTCTCTATAGAATGGTGAAATCCCTGGGTGCTAAAACTTTATTGATTTTATGATGAAATACTTCATAAGGGAATATTATCAGAGGTATTTAATCAGACTTATATTACAATAATACCAAAATCAGGTAAAGATCATATTTAATATGCTAATTAACACCCAATCTCATTAATGTTGACACAAAGAACTTAACAAAAGTGCTAGCAAACAGATTACAGAAAGTGTTGTCATTCATTTTTAAGAATGATCAAGCAGGGTTTATAAAAACTAGGCAAGCAATAAGCAACCATTAGAGGAACTAGACAAGGATGCCCACTTTAACCCTTACTTTTGGATATTTGGGTGGAACACTTGGCTTGTGCTAATAGACAGTGTGGGGAAATTTATAGATTAGTACCTAATTCATCTGAACATAAACTGCTTTTATTTGCAGATGGCATTTTTCTGTTCGCTTATAGCTAAACCTCAGATTAGTATTCCTGTTGATGCAAATGATAGAGGCCTTTAATAAAATAGCAAGGTATTCTATCAAGTCTTCCAAATCAAATTGACGCCAATACTGTAGGTGAAAATCTGGCTACCCATCCATTTAAGGAACATCAATTCTGTATTTGCACTGAATCCATTAAATATTTAGGTATGCATATATCAGAAGATAAAACTCAGTTATAACATGTGATATAAATCAAATGGTTTCTTTTGCTATGTTATTTATTTATTTATTCATTTATTTAGCTGGCCATTTTTAGTCAAATTGGTTCATTTCTAATACACTTATACAACTATCATTTTTTAACCTACTGTATTTTGTATAAAGTCCCATTCCCCTCTCTCTCTCTCTCTCTCTCTCTCTCTCTCTCTCTCTCTTTCTCTTTCTCTTTCTCCTTGTAAAAACATTTCTATTAGATAATTTTATAGAAACATATACTTTATATTTTCCCCATTGTATTTTTTCATTTATTTTAAGCACTTTTTTAAAAATTTTGTATCTATTTTTCTTTTCTTTTTCCATTATTATTTTAAAAAGCTATAAACATTTATTTAAAAAGTGGGAAATTGACTATTTTAGTATAGCTATCAGGATGACTTACAAAGTAAAAATACTGCACAACAAAGGAAGCAAAATATATCCAGACTTAAAAGCCAGACTGACAAAATTCAGTGAGGCTTACTGGTTAATCAGCAAGCTTTAAGCCTGAAGTCATGGAACTATTCTATTCATGGAACAAAAACATCATCAGATGTGGCGGAAATATTTTTGAGAGAACATTCAATAACTACTAAAGGATTTTAAAGCTTTGTACAGTATTTTTAAACTATATTTCTGTAATTTTTGTTCCAATTCTTTCACCTTCAGAATCAGTTATCTTCCTGATTCTCTCAGAAACCATCCAGTATAGATGTGAACAGATTGAGATAACAAGAAACTCTGATTACCTGGATGATTCTGATACAAGAAGCTGTTTTATGTTGTATCAAAGGGATAGTCATAGATTGGGCAGCAAAAGGTTTGTACTTATATTCAAGAGGAATTCACTCACAGAATATTATATGAAAGAAACCCTAACCCCAACCCCCACAAAATAAAATTAAAATTTGAATTGAATTAAAGATAAATGCACATTTTGTCTGTAATAATGAAATGTTTGTATTTATCTGTCTGTCTGTCTATCTGCCTATCCATCTATCATCCATCAGTTCTGTCTGTCTATCATTTATCTTCTAGCTAGCTATCTAGCTATCATCTTTATCATCTCTCACTGTGGACCTATATGTTTAGCTATCATCTTCAACATTAGGAGTTAATAATTAGAGCAATTTACTAATCTATCCCTTTAGAAAAACATATGGTCCTAACCTAGCTAGAAAATGTTTTCCTCAGTATCTCTCTGAGTTTTCTTCTCGGAGAAAAGAACCTCAGAGTTGGCATCACTCTAATTCGGGGTTTACCTTCATTTCCACTATAAAAAAAAACATTGTGTTTTTTAAAAATATATTACAGGTCATCATGGGATATTCACAAACTAGACAAACAAACTAGATTTTAAAATCTACATAGCAGCATGAGAGATTCACTATTAAGTAAGAGGCTGTGTGAAATTGAGAAACATTGGAGAAATTCCCTTGATGGTCTTCTCTGCCATTTCTAACCATCTACTAACAATTTTTTAGAAGTCACTTCTATAGACAGAAGGATGGCATGAATGAATGAATGAATGAATGAATGAATGAATGAATGAATGAATGAATGAATGAATGAATGAAATAAAACAAAACTTCACAACTGCTTTGTGACCATATTTTCAAACTGAGTTGGCTAGAAGCCTCCAAAAGGAATCCTTGTTGCTCCCAGGACACTCATGCTTACACCCCAGAGAAACTCTAATATATTCTTTTGTCAAAGAATGTATTTTTCCTTGTCATCCTTCTTGGCTTCTCTTTCCTCTTCCTCAAACTGTGGGAAGTTTCTTATACTGAATTTGTCCATCCTTTCTTGTTGTCTCTTTACCCACCATTTCATTAGCTTCAAGTAGACTGAATCCCAGCCTATCCCAGCACAATTCTTGCTTGCCTGCTCCGGTGTAATGTTTCTGACTTGAGGTCAAATGGAGAACACAATGAGGTAGGATTGATTGTGGAGGACACACAAACTGCCAGCATTTATCAGCCTTCTCATCAAGGTATGGAGGAGAGGCAGCTGGTGTGATGAACCCTGACAGCATCTTGACAGTTTCACAGGGGGGGAAATAGGCATATGTCTCCAACGACCCAATTTTCATACCATATATCACTGTCTGAACACTTAACAGCTCCTAGCAATACATTCTATCCTGCTCTTTTCTTAGCCTTGTGCTGAATTAGAAAATTCCAGAAGGCTGTTTCATTTAAAGAGTGTTAAAAGACTGCTCCTCAAAAATTCTCTTGGGGTCCTTGATGCTCTCTGAGCTTGGTTATTTTTGTGCAGATGTTTCATTACCCAAACTATATAACATCATCAGTGTTCTGCTGATGTTATCTAATTTGGGTAATGAAATGTCTGCAAAAAACAAGACAAAACAAAACAAAAAACAACAACAAGCAAACATAAAGAGCATCTAGGATCCCTCATTTCAACCCGAGCTACAAATATTCTCCTTTAAAATTCTCTCAATTCTACAAGGAATGAACTGCTGGATTGCAGAATTAAGGCCACATAATAACAAATGAACTAGATGTTCCACCTGATAGTCAGCACATCAGGCTGACTTTTTGAGAAAACTTCCCAACCCATCCAACACAATACACACACACACACACACACATACACACACACACACACACACACAGAGAGAGAGAGAGAGAGAGAGAGAGAGAGAGAGAGAAAGAGAGAGAGAGAGAGAGAGAGAGAGAACCAGGATGTAAATCCAATCAAGATACATATACAAATTAGGATAAATTCTTGTAAATAAACCATTGTTGATCACCATATTTATATTTAAATTTAAGGAATAAATAAAACATCACAAATTAGTAGCAACTTCTTTTTTATACTAATTGTTGCAGAAATAAGACAAAGGTATGATTTCTGAGTGCCAAAGAATTGAGGCCTTTGAACTATGGTGCTGGAGAAGACTCCTGTGAGTCCCTTGGACTGCAAGGCAATCAAACCAGTCAGTGCTAGAGGAGATCAACCCTGACTGCTCTTTAGAAGGCCAGATCCTGAAGTTGAAACTCAAATACTTTTGCCACCTAATGAGAAGGAAGGACTCATTGGAGAAGAGCCTAATGCTGGGAAAGGTTGAGGGCAAGAGAAGAAGGGGACGACATTGAATGAGGTGGATGGATGGAGTCACTGAAGCAGTAGGCGTGAGCTTAAATGGACTCCAGAAGATGGTAGAAGACAGGAAGGCCTGGAGGAACGTTGTCCATGGGGTCATGATGGGTCGGACATGACTTCGCAACTAACAACAACAATTATTTCTGAAATTAAATAGCAAAATGTTCAATTATCTATGCAATTATTTTGGAACAATCCCATAAAACTAGTAAGATTTAAATTTGAGAGTAAAAATGCTCCAACAGAACAGTTTTATTACACTCAGTTCCTTTGACATCTAGCTCATGTGGTTTCTCCTTGGTAAATCTCTTCTTCTAATCCATCTATGCATTTAATTTAAAAAGCAGTAGGGTTGCAAACCATTTCAAAGAAACTATGGAAAGTTGGGTCTATTTTGCTTTCCATACATGGAACATTTAGGCACCTGTATAAATATGAGACTTTGTTCAGAGATGGAAAGAATGGACAACTCAAGTTCAGCAAGACCTTATGTATAGCAAGAAATGTCATTCTACAATACAGTTTATTTATGGTGAACAAAGTTGTGGATTACATGCCAGTTTGGTCAGCCTGAAAAGGCCAAATATACCAATGCTATATTTAATTCCATCCCCATCAAGGAGATAATTTATTGAACTAAGGAACAGGATTTAATAGTGGTGAAAGTTCTGGATGCCTTCTTAAGACTCCAAGGGTGTGCCCCAGGAGATTCCTTTCCTTACCCATATTCTAAAGGCTTAAGTGGCAGGTCCTGAGGATGCCATTCATAAATGATGCATATGACTATAACTTTGTAAGACTATGGCTGCAACCACTGGCAAAAATATAAAACCGTGCAAATATTTGAAATTTATGTACATATGTAAATGTATGTTTTCTCCAGTAATGTAGGGGTCTCCAACCACTGGTCCTCAGACTGGCACCATTTCCTGCTCATTAGGAACCAGGCCAAACAAGCTAGAGAAGCTTAATCTGTGTAAGCCAGGATCAAGTAGACCACACCATGCCCTTCCCCACCCCAGTCCATGGAAAAATTGTTTTCCACAGAACCAGTCTCCAGTGCCTAAAAGGTTCGGGACCACTGCGGTAATAGATTTAATTAGAGAGTTTCCTGACAGTGAGATGAGTGGCACATATATTTAATAAATAAGTAATAAACAAACAAACAAACAAACATTTAATTATATATATAAAAGAGTGTAAAAGCAAATTTTTGTAATCTGAAGAGAAACAATACTGTATATATACATGTTTGCATGTGTGTATATGTATATTATATACATATATACATACATTATAATGTATTCTCTTCAATTACAGAGAATCTGTATAATGTATTCTCTTCAGATTACAGAAATTTGCTTTTACTCTAAGTATATGCATACACACACACACACACACACACACACACACACACACACACACACACACACATATATATATATATATATATATATATATATATATATATATATATATATATATACATATAAATATACTGCACATGAAAATAAGACTAATATATTTTTATTAGATTGATGCATTTGAAACACTGCCTGCTTTGTTCCGGTTCCTTTATCCATGTCTTTCGATTGCATTTCCTAGAATTTTTTTCTCTGTTCATCCATAAAATGCAATCCTTTTTGATGTTAAAAATTATATGGGTTAATCAAAGAACCATCTCTTAGTTTTAGTTCTTAAAATCAAAGGATTCAAAATACTGTGATTTCTATTCCATATGACATCCCATCCAAGCTAATAGCCACCCAGACTTGTTTGTTATGAGATAGGTGGCAAATAAATCCAATAAACAAACAATTAGGCAGCCTTTCCTACCCTAACATAAACTTCATTGGGAATGCCTATATTTTCTGAGCAAGACTCTACACGTTTATATCATTCCTATACTGACACTCAATGAACATAAAATAAGGTTTGCGGTTTGCTTTCCTGTGGACCACTTAACTAGGACTTCCTTCCAGCATCTTAACTGAGATTTTCCCCCTTATTGACATGAATTTAAATATAAAAAAGAAGCCACATGACCATTTCAAATAATGTTGTTGTTTTCTTTAGCATTTTAAATCTAATGCATACATACATACATACATAATAAGACACTTTTTTAATCTTAAAGAAAAAGAAAATTAAAATATAAAGGAAGAAAGGAAGAAAAATAAAAAAATCCTATCTTACACTTTATATTTATTAGTAGTTACTAGTTCACTACTGTAATAGAAACAAGACAAAACATTATCATAAGATAGCACAAAAGAGAACAGAATGTTAATCAACAAAGGACAGTACTGCATAAGCAATCCTCAAATCTGCAGTGGGATGTTATTGTTATTGTGTATGTCATTTCTCATTTTCAGTGCATTGTTTAAGCCATGTTATGCTCAGTAAGGCGCATTTAAGTTCCCATGATGAAGTTGTAAGATAAAGACATTTTGTTTGGCTTTGTTCTATAGCCATTAAAAGGAATCTCAAAATAACTGACAAGTATTTAGGCCTGTGCAAGGTAGGTGTATCTTGTCTGGAAAGAAAGTTCATGTTCCTAAGCAGGTGACATCATTTCACAGCAATGACTCAGTCTGCTTTATTGAAAAAGTCAGAGAGGGACGTTAGAGCTACACAAAGCAGCCTCTTTGCTCTATTCATTTCAGGTAGCAGTTTAGAAGAGAAGCTTCACTCAGAGCCTCACTGAACTGAAGCATGCTTTGGAAATTTTGTATAGCCCTAGAATTCATAGCACAAAGAAAATGGGTCAAAAAGCTAATGTACAATGCGGAGGTCATCCTATCTTCCATTGAAATCCTAGAAACTGAATCTAGCCCTCCATTTATAGTTCTTGGATAGGTGGGGTGAAAAGATGAAAAGCAGTGCACAAGGAGAAAAAAAAGATAGATATGGAGCCAGCTTATAATTTCTTTCATATAAGTCAGGGGTGTCAAACTCAATGTCATTGAGGGCTTCATCAGCATTGCGGTTGCCCTCAGGGGGCCGGGTGGGTATGGCCTAGGTGGGCGTGGCCTACTGGGTGGGCGTGGCTAGAATGTGTATGGCCTACTGGGTGGGCGTGGCCAGCTCTACATTGTTCGCATCAAGGGTGCCTATGGGGGCCTGGCCAGGAGTGGGACAGATCTGAGGGTCTCTGGCAGAAGGAGGGTCTCTGGGCCAGGGCCAGGGCAGTGGGGGCCGTTCCCTCACTGTTTCCAGGATGGCTTTGTGGGCCACATGAAACCACTTTGCAGGCCGGATCCGGCCCCCGGGCCTTGTGTTTGACATGTCTGATATAAGTGGTCAAATGTGCTTTTTTATTTATAAATCATTTAAAGGCACAAAACATTTAAAAGACTATAAGTGGCACCCCAAAGACACTAAGAACAAGCCAATGAAAAGAATAATATGCTTAAATAACAGGCTAGATGCCTATTTAGCATTACAGTGTATTACTGTATATTATGTACAAGTATAGTTCAAGTATATAATATTGTACAAATATAATAAGAGTTCTTGAGCAAGAACCCATTAACACTTCACTTGCCCTACTTCAAGAATGACATGAATAAGGAGAGTCATGCTGGCTCAGATGTCAGATAAACCATCTGCATCAGATGTTGGGAAACCAGGAGAATCTGATAATAAGTCAGGATTACTGGACCAAAATATACATGGACCAGATAACCTGGAATTGATGGAATGCTACTACAACAGTAGACCTAATGAAAGAAGACATATGAAACTTTTGAGTGAACTATGGATTGGCAGAAGATTTTCATCTGCATTGAGAAACAGTTAGTAATTACCCAGTGCTTCAACATAGTGCAGAGGACGCTGCTCTCACAACTTAAGATGCATTACATCCTGGACTCAAGAAGATCCGTAGCTAACCTCTGAAGCTTGAATGTCACTGCTATCCATTACATAGCACAGCAGCTGATATGAGGCATAAGGTCATATATAAACTAACTAATGTACAGTCAACTCTCAAGACCAGTTACCAATGCTCAGTGGAAAAGTACCATCAGATAGTACACTAAGAATTGTCAGTAGAGCCTTCGCTCCAATCCCTGTGACCACCATAATTCAAACCAATGAACTGGTACATGCTTATGGTTATTATAATCATGGAGAAGTTTGGCTACATGATAAAGAAGAACAGCAGTACATACTTCCCTAGAAAATGAACTTAGAAGCTAAGATCTAAGTAACTTGGACAGAGTTTAGTCAGCTGGTGGAATTAAGGAGTAATACTCATTTACTGATAAAAAAAATAGCCTGAAGAGCTAAAAACTTCTAAACACTCATAGCACTGGCTACTGGGCTAAGATGTCACAGTAGAGCCATGGGTGTCAAACTCGCCATGTCATATGATGTGTCATGAAATATCACGAATCTTTTTGCGTTGCCGGCAATGGGGTGGGCACGGCTTCGGTATGATGAAACTGGCCTGCAGATCAGCAGTTTGACACTCCAGCACTAGAGAAACAGAGGCCAAGGAGATAAATGCCCTGTTCGCCAAAGAACCACCCAAGTGTACTAACAACTGCAGTGCAAGAACATAATAACAGTAGACCACCAATTGTCAACACTGCTAACATCAGATGTTCTTGCTTTGACAACAGATGAAAATGCAGCCATTTTCTCTTTTCTTTTTTTCTTACGCTTAGGATTAGTTAGTGAAGGGAGGGGGACTGGGATGCAAGCTCAGTTAGCCATAACAATAACTCTGCCATGGGAACCCAAGGACAAACTGGCCCCAGAGCTGATAACGTTTAGGCGGGCTGGAGAGCTGGGGAGAAAGCCCCCACTTTAAGCTAATTGGGGAATGTGCTTTATGGCTGTTTATTGGGGGTGGGAATTGTACATTGTTACTTTGTATCCAGGGAAGGGAAATTTAGTTTTTGGTTTCAACTATGTAGTGCCGATACTTTTTTTCTTGAATAAAAGATTCTTTAAGGAAAGCAATGTCTCAAAGTTCTTTTGAAGGGTTTCATCTATTGGAACCATGACACCAATGGACAGTACTGTAAGAATATATGGGAGAAAGAGAAATCATGTGACACCCATAACTACAGGACCTGAGTTCAGACCGCAACAATGTTGTGCAGACAGGAAAAGCATACACTGAATGGCACAACCACATTGTGTATCCCTACATCTGCATAGTATATAGGCTAAAATAGAGAATATTGGAGAATAGCAGGGTTCAGATCTTGTGGGACTTCCAGATCCAGACAGACAGGCAGGTACTGGCCAGTCTACCTGATATTACAGTAATAGACAAGGACCAGAAGTCAGCAATGGTGATAGATGAAGTGTCAGCTACTTCATGAGGGAGAAGCATGAGAAGCTGGAGAAGTACCAGGAGCCTAAAGAAGGAACTGAAGATGAGGTGGAAAATAGAAGTCAAAGTAGTTCCAGTAATAATAGGAACTCTTCAGGCTGGGACTCCTAAGCTGGGAATGGGCTACAACAGATCCCAGAAATAAAATCAGAGTTCTCTGTTCACAAGAATGCAGAGTGCTAGGAACAGCTAAGATCCTGTACAGAACAGTTAAATTTGCAGGCCTCTGGTAGAGGACCCAGGAAGTGAGGACCTTCAACAGCCATTCCCTGTTCACTTAGAAACAGGTGATCTCATATAGGACTTAACAGATTAAAGGTAAAGGTAAAAGTTCCCCCGCACATGCGTGCTAGTCGTTTCCAACTCTAGGGGCCGGTGCTCATCTCCATTTCAAAGCCAAAGAGCCAGCGTTTGTCTGAGGATATCTCCATGGTCATGTGGCTGGAATGACTAGACACCAAAGGCGCATGGAACGCTGTTACCTTCCCACCGTAGTGGTCCCTATTTTTCTACTTGCATTTTTACATGCTTTTGAACTGCTAGGTTGGCAGAAGCTGGGACGAGTAACAGGCGCTCACTCTGCTACGCGGCACTTGGGATTCGACCCGCCAAACTGCCGATCTTCTGATCGACAAGCTCAGCATCCTAACCCACTGAGCCACCGCATCCCTACTTAACAGATAGTAACTAGTAAATTGCTTTTCAATCTTCTAACATCGTCTCATTGTAGCAGGTACGTTTCCTGGTAACCCATTAGGTTTAGCATGATTCTCAGGTTATACATATTCATAAGAATATAGTTTGAAATCAAAAGTCTGATTGTTTGAGCTATGCTAACTTCGCACTGCATAGCTACTATAGCCTTTTATCTTCAAAGAATTCTACAAACAATAATTCATTAAGCTTCATAAATCACAGCTATTATCCCTCATATCATTATAGGAGATCAGACAGGGTATAGAGGAAAGGTTAATGGTTTTATCAAGGCTGCAATAGAGATGACATCAGCAAGATAAAATTATCAAGAACAAGGTGCATTTCAGAAATGATAAAAGTCACAGTAATTTTTAAGGTACTTGGAAAAATTATTTTGTCAAAGCTCAATGGTTGACTTGAAGTTCATATTCATAACTAACTTTTCTTGGTTCAGCATTAATATTCTGGATGCTTTCTGCTCTGATTAATCTCAACCCTGAGAGAGCTTCTGGAATGAGTAGGATTAAGTATCACTACTTTCAGTTCTTACAATTAGGCATAACCTTATAATATCCTAGAATCTACAAAGAAGATTAAAGTAGTTTTTCTCTCAGATGATATAATTAGGTAAAAAAATAAGTACTCCTTGGATTTTACATGCCAGAACAAAGGTATGATTGCAATACTTTATTCTATATATTTATATTTATTCTAGGTAATATGCAAAAGATAGGAAAGTAAATTATCATCACAGTTTCGTATTGCTTAATACTAGTGCCAGAGTCTTTACTTTTTATTCTTTTTCTTACCCTTTTCTAACCTTTTTATTTATTTATTCAATTTCTAACTGCCCATCTCAGCCAAGTGACTCTGGGCGACTTGCAATTCTAAAATTATAAATGGTTATAAAAATTAAAATAAAAATAAAAATAACAAAACAATAAAAAAACATCCCAAAATTAAATTCATACAGTGGATGAGATAGTTAGCCAACTAACAGTAAAGCCAAGAGATAGGATTTTTTTAATGATTGGGGCCATTCTAATCTCTGAGATGAGAATATTCCACAAAGCACTGGCTATAGCAGAGAAGGTCGATCTTCTAGTTCTCACCAGTCAACGTTCTTTGGTTGATGGGATCTGCAGCTTGCCCAATTAGCTGGATCAAACTGGACAGGTAGAGACTCTTAGATTCCTTAGGGATGCCTCATGCATTCTCCAAAAGCAAGGAAGAAACTATAATGCTCTCTGTCTTTTTCTGTTACCTGATCTGGGAGCTGTTCTTGTGGAAGAACAATGTGCAAATATACATACAAACCAATGACCCTGGAATTTCATATTGATCCCGTGTATGGTAATGGAATGCGAAAATAATCTTGGAAGAAGACCCATGAAGTGGACAACTTGCATGTTGTCTTCAGTCCTGAAAGGTCAAGATTTCAAAAGGGGACCCTTCCTAGTTTTGTGGAGAGTAAAATGAAAGGTGAAGAGAAATACTTTCAATTTTGCAATATTCTGTTAATGCAACCTTACAGTAAAGACAGAGTTAGTATTCACACTTGTGCTTCTTGTCACAGGGCTAACACTTTACTATAGATCAGTTGAAAATTATAGCTGTGTTCACATGATACATGTATCTACAGTTATTTACTATTCATGTACTCAATTGTTGGAGTCTGCACAATACACAGAACTATAACCCAGTGACATGGGTTGGATGTATGGAAGTCTAGGCTAATAGGCACTTGGTTAATTTATGGTTTATTACGTTGTACACAAGTGATGTCCTATTATTTTCTGTTAAGAGAATTTGGATGGGCCATTTCACCAACCATTAAGTTTATTTTGCATATTTCCATTAAAGATAACTTCCTTCTCCAGGAAAAGGAGAAACAGTGTACCAATTCTTAGCAATGAGCTTATCCATTGGAATTTAAATAGGTGGTATATCACAAGTTGCTATTTAGAAAGACTTGGCTCCAATCTCTACTAGTCAGGGTAAAACTTGATTAGAGAAACAATTTTTTGGTTAAGAAAGTATACTGATTGGGTTAAGATATTATACTTACCCATAATTTGCTTCAAACATGGTTGTGGAATAAGTCACAGTGACTGAGTTATGTAACATGTCATATCAAAAGCAAGCAAGCTGCATGATGCATTAGTATAGTGGAGAAATTCAGCCACCAAATGGCAGCAGCCTAGGCGGGAACAGTACTGTTTTGTTTTGTTTTTCTCAGCTCTTTGCTTGCTTGCTTATTTATTTATTCTGCACTGTATGTATTGACAGCAACTAGTTTATTTATCCATGTTATTTTATGCTTTCCAAATATTCAGGACTGTTCAGGACCATTCTGGCTGTGAGTGGCATGAGGAAGGAAGGAAGGAAGGAAGGAAGGAAGGAAGGAAGGAAGGAAGGAAGGAAGGAAGGAAGGGAGGGAGGGAGGGAGGGAAGGAAGGAAGGAAGGAAGGAAGGAGGGAGAGAGGGAGGGAGAGAGGGAAGGAAGGAAGGAAGGAAGGAAGGAAGGAAGGAAGGAAGGAAGGAAGGAAGGAAGGAAGGAAAAGGAAGGAAGGAAGGAAGGATTCCTTCTACACCCCCCATATCATCAAGTCAGTGTCGACTTTCAGTGACCAAATGGATAGACAGACCTTTTCCAAGACAATCTGTCCGCAATTTGGTCCTTAAGGTTTTCCATCATGCTGTCCTAGTTTCCTTTCCTTTCCTTCCCTTCCCTTCCCTTCCCTTTCCTTTCCTTTCCTTTCCTTTCCTTTCGTTTCCTTTCCTTTCCTTTCCTTTCCTTTCCTTTCCTTTCCTTTCCTTTCCTTTCCTTTCCTTTCCTTTCCTTTCCTTTCCTTTCCTTTCCTTTCCTTTCCTTTCCTTTCCTTTCCTTATCTTACCTTACCTTACCTTACCTTACCTTACCTTCATTTTTATGACTACAGTTTCATTTTTTTGTTAAAAAAAAGTTCAAATGTTAAAGTATCTTAAAAGGAGGCGGTGGTGAGACCCCTTCTCAAGAAGCCTGCTTTGGACCCGGCTGTTTTAAACAACTATCGTCCAGTCTCCAACCTTCGCTTCCTGGCAAAGGTTGTTGAGAGTGTGGTGGCGCACCAGCTCCCTCTGTTCCTGGAGGAAACTGATTATCTGGACCCGTACCAATCGGGCTTCAGGCCCGGACACAGCACGGAGACGGCATTGGTCGCACTGGTGAATGATCTCTGGAGGGCTAGGGACAGGGGTTGTTCCTCTTTCCTGGTCCTATTAGATCTCTCAGCGGCGTTTGATACCATCGACCATGGTATCCTGCTGCGGCGTCTCAGGGGGTTGGGAGTGGGAGGCACCGTTCTACGGTGGTTCTCCTCCTACCTCCAGGGCCGCTCGCAGTTGGTGTTGACAGGAGGGCAGAGATCCGCCCCGAGGTCTCTCATTTGTGGAGTTCCTCAGGGGTCGGTTCTCTCGCCCCTCCTGTTCAACATCTATATGAAGCCGCTGGGTGAGATCATTCATGGTTTTGGGGTGGGGTATCACCAGTACGCTGATGATACCCAACTTTTTCTTTCCACCCCGAACCAACCCAGTGATGCCCTCTCCGTGATGTCCCGGTGCCTGGAGGTGGTTCAGGTCTGGATGGGGAGAAACAGGCTTCGTCTCAATCCCGCCAAGACTGAGTGGCTGTGCATATCGGCATCTCGGGTTAACCAACTTATTCCATCCTTAATGATGGGGGGTGAGGTGTTACCCCCGTTGATAGGGCTCGCAACCTGGGCGTCCTCCTGGATTCACGGCTCAATTTTGAAGACCATATAGGAGCCGTGACCAGGGGGGCTTTTGCACAGGTTCGCCTGGTGCGCCAGTTGCGTCCCTATCTGGACCGAGATGCCCTATGCACAGTTACTCATGCGCTTGTGACCTCCCGTTTGGACTACTGTAACGCTCTCTACATGGGGCTGCCCTTGAAGACCACTCGGAGGCTTCAACTGGTGCAGAATTCGGCCGCGCGAGTTTTAATGGGGGTTTCCCGATACTCCCATGTAACACCTCTGCTCCGCGAGCTGCATTGGCTTCCGGTTGCCCTCCGGGTGAAATTCAAGGTGCTGGTTATTACCTATAAAGCCCTACATGGCCTGGGTCCGGGTTATTTGAGGGAACATCTGCTGCCAGCATCAAACGCCCTTTGCCCAGTGCGCTCCCACAGGGAGGGTCTGCTCAGGGTTCCGCCGGTGAGAGATTGCCGGCGGGTGACACCCAGGGACAGGGCCTTCTCAGTGGGAGTGCCTGCCCTCTGGAACCAGCTGCCAGTGGAGCTGAGAACTGCCCCCGACCTCCGATCATTCCGCCGGGGCCTGAAGACCTGGCTCTTTGAGCTCTCGGGCCCAGGCTGAGGATAAATTTTTAATTGGGGTTTTTTAATGTGTACAGGGTCAATTTAATATTTTTAATTTGGTTTTTAACTTTTGTATGTTGGATTTTTTAATTCCCTGTAAACCGCCCTGAGTCCTCAGATAAAGGGCGGTATATAAATGTAACTAAATAAAAATAAATAAATAAAAAGTTACTTAATAAATAGTTTTTATTTTGGCTAGTATTTTCTACTGTTATGAAATCAGATGCCTCAAGTAAGTCAATCTATAACTTCATCCAAGATCACCTTGCCCTCCATTTTATTCTATGGTGATGAAAGTTAAGGGGGAAAAAATGCAGCCCTGTGCTGTTGTTATACTAACTAGTCAAATAATAAATCTGGAGGCTGGACGATCTGTAAATTCCTACACAATGGGGTTTAGGTGTGTTTATTTACTTACTTATTAAATTTATTTGCTGCCTATCTTGCTGTGGGGCTACTCTACGTGGCTTACAACAATAAAAGAAAGAAATTTAGAAAGTAGAATAGTTAAATAACAGAATAATAAAATAAACAATGAAAAAGAACACAATGAGAATACATCTATATGATAATCAAAAAGTTTTTTTCCCCAACAAGTAAAATCTCACTGTATTCAACTGCAGCTGTAGGCATAGCCTTAAGGTTTCTTGTACTCAAAAAAAATAATTTCATTTTTGATGTTAGGCCTTAAAGTAAATTCTATATATAAATATGAATCGGATGAGTGAGATTGTAGAGCTCACATGTACCTTACTGCTACAAATGGAGTAATTTTTAATTATTTGTTCATATATGTCTGTGTAAACCTCCTTGCAATTAGAAAAATAAAAGTATTTAAATGCTAACCATATTTCTATTTCTACATGCTGGGAGTTACGTGATGTGAAAGAATATTCAAAGTGTAATTTCCCATCAGGAAGTTGAAGTTATACTGAATATACAGTCTATTGTGTTTAATTGTATGTCTGTACCTCTGCAAGTGGAGGAACAAAATTAGTTTATTAGGGGGAAAAATTGACCCAGCTGGATGAATACATTCATAATTGATTTATCTGCTTTCTAGTTCCTGCTGCTTGATTTCTATTCCTATTGAATTTCTGTTGCTTATCTTCCAACATCCAATACAAAGAGTAAATTCTGAATAGATCCTCAGGAAAAAATGTTGTTGTTAGTTGCGAAGTCGTGTCCGACCCATCGCGACCCTATGGACAATGTTCCTCCAGGCCTTCCTGTCCTCTACCATCTTCTGGAGTCCATTTAAACTCACGCCTACTGCTTCACAGGAAAAAATAGTTAGTACATTATTATTATTTTTTAAAAAAGAAACCTTAATCTGACATGTTTCTCACTAAAAAGTAGTTTGATTTAATGCCCTCATTGATCTTTAGGAACAGTTCACGTTTTGTGCTTTGGTCCTCCTAAAAATTGTGATATTCAATACTAAACAGCTAAATGTCTTAGGAAAGAATGAAAGAATAAGAATCTGATTTATTTACACTATCTCCTTCACTCCCTGTTATTAGTTTTCTTAAATCATATACCTAAAATGGCAGACAAAATGAGATAGAGACTTGTAGAAGTCTGCAGAGTAATCATTCCATTTATCCTTTTAATATTAATTTCTGTCATCTTCTCATTTTTTCCCTTTAACTTTATGCTTGATCTCATCAAATCATCAGAAACACCAGGGATTCATTTGTGCTTTGTGCTGCAAAGCTCTGGATTCTTTTTTTAATAATAAAAAAAATGGAACCATTCAATTAAATGGGAGTTTTTACTCTGTAATATAGCACTCCAGAGAGGATGAAGTATGATTTTAATGAAAAAGATAATTTTCCCTGATATATATTACCACTGCAACAAAAGTATTTATTTTATTTTAGTTGCTAGACTAGGCTTTTGAAAGATTTTTTGTGGGAGGAGGGGGTGTCACTAAGAAAACTACCTATATAATGCTATATCATCAACGGGGGAACAGGTTTTAGGGAAGTTTGGATATTTTGAAAAGTCAATATTTTCTGATCAGGGATAATAAAAGGCCAAACCTTGGTGTTCTCATTGAACAATTGCTCCTATGGTGACATCTTATAAGTTTAATTTGGGTGTGAATAGGTTTTGGACTCCTGACAATTGCCTGGACTAGTCCCTGAAATTATCTGAGCAAGATTTTGGAAGTGGTATACCATTGCCTTCTTTCTAGAGCTGAGAAAAAGTGACTGTCTCAAGGGAAGGAGTAGACTTATATAACCTTTATTGTCACAGTCTCCCACTTTCTAGCTCGATGCCTTAAATATGACACTAAACTGGCTCTTACTTCAACTTTCTGTTACACTTTCAAAAGGGAATAAATCTGAAGACCTTGAATTCAAACTCTTTCTATTATTTTGCTGTTAGTTTTAATAATACCCCATATACTTTATTCTATGTCCTATATCAAGGGCTTTTTATGAGGGAAGTGGTGATGATGATGATGATGATGATGATGATGATGATGATGATGATGATGGAAAATATCCACTCTTCTAATGGATGTGGTCCAAAAAGTTGTTCTTTAAATATATATATATAAAGGAATAAATACATAGAAACGATTCAGAGAGTAGAGCTATTCAGAAAGTAAGTAGCATTCAGCTTTCTGATCATGGCCTCCTTTTGAATGAATTTTTGCTGATTGGTAGACTTCTTGAGTGTTACATATAAACATCACAAATACTTTTGCATTTCTGTACAAGTTCCTGTAGTTTAACAGATTGCATTTTGAGAAATCTCATCATCAGGCACTTAACAAATTGTCCTTTTCCCCCACAGTTTTCCCCAGGCACCTCTCAAGTTAATTAATATTTATATCTGTATTAATTATGCACTGCATTATGCTGGCAAAAGAATATTACATTTCTGATTGTCTTAATATATTTTCAAGACTAACCTGTTGGCTTTAACTTTAAAGCCTTAATGACCTTAGACTAGGATGATTAGAAAGTTCTCATCTGCCTGTTTTCAATTCCCAAGATTTCAGGACCTTTTCAAAAGAGTTTCCCCAGCATCCTCACTAAGGACATAAAGGAATGCTGGGAAAAAGATCTTCCTTTGGTTATAATGAGGGAGATAAATTAAATTATACATATTTATATATTCTGTCCTTAAATGGATGACGTAGCCTACATAAAGAGCTCAATTGTAATTTGCCTTTTTTTTAAATAAAAGCACATCTCTGTACATTATCCTAAGGCCACATATTTGCCCACAAATATTAGACAACAGTTAATACTGAACATTATGAATTGAAACATATGTTAGCTCAATCCATGTGTGGTATTTACTGAACGTGTGCATGTGCCAGACTAATCACTTTCAAATCACATATAAATAAAGTCATTGGTCACATATTTCTACTTAATTAAAAAGAGCCAGTTTGGTCTACTGGATAAGGCACCAGGCTAGAAAGTGGTGAGTTCAAGTCCTGCCTTAGACATGAAAGCCAGCTGAGTGACCTTGGTCCAGTGCCATCCATCTTGTTATTATGGGGAGAATAGGAGGAGGAAGGAGTATTGTGGGTGTTCATCACCTTCAGTTATTTGTAAACATAATAAAATAGGATATAAATAAATAAATATCCAATGAGTCATGTCCTATGCCATTCATAGATTGTTTTCTATGAGAGGAGCAGGAAAAGGAAACGAAATAACAACAATTATAATGGTGACATAAAAATCAATCAATCTCTCATATTTCACAGAAATTTCTCATAATATGTATTGGATGATGTGACTGTGTATGTCAAATTAAAAACACCTTATCTTACTGATTTTCAGCTAAAATATATAAAAGGCCACATTCCCCAATATGCCAAGTTCAGTTCCATTTTTAAACCTTTTTTTAAAGAATCATATTGTCCTCAATGTTGTAATGCTTGAAAAAAATCCTCACTTTATTTTTTTAAAAAAGATTGTTTATTCACAGAGAGGCATTCAGTTACAAACTGGAGCAAAAATATTTCAAAAAGGTCAGCAATGGTCTAAGATGTATCAGTGCAATTTAATATCTTATTTTATAGGCTTAGTTCACAGTGTGGCTTTTCAAAATGTCTTAGGTTGTAGGCTGCAGTTCACAAGGTGGAAGAGCTCTCTTTCTTTTTAATGGTTCTTTAAAAAACGATCGCACATACAAAAGCAGCTCTTTATGGATAAAAGTAGATTGGAAATCATCCCTCTTTAAAGGTCTGTTTTGAATTTTAGAGGTGATATGGAAAGGTGCCCTCATGTCAACTCTTTCTTTCTTCTCTTCTTCTTCCTTTTAAACAATGAAAAGTCTCCACAGGTATATCTTGGGAGTGACAGAAAGCTTTTCCTATGATGAAATCTGCCATTTAAATATTCCATAAATTTTATCAAAACATTATTTTAAAATCTTCTATAAAAGCTAATCCATTATGGTCCACTGGGACCACAGTGGCTGTTGTAGGATGTCAGCTTTTCATAGATTTTGGTTCCAGAGATAGAACTCTTAGCCATGTATGCTTCAATACCAATATAACATTCTGGAATCTGATGATATCTCAAAGGTGCTTTTTCAAAAGGCAACTGGGCTCTGATGGATGCTTCTTGGATGAGAAGCTTCTTGGATGGATGATAAGTGAAACATTTTCTTCCTCAAGGAAAAAAAACAACAGTCCAGTCACCTTTTGAAAAAGCACCTTTGCGACAACTGTGACCTGGATGACTGAGAATCTCCATAAGACATTTGACCTGAAGATATGTTCAACAAGTCAGTGAGGTCTAAGCAAGAATTGAACTCCAATTCCCTTCAACTTCAACCAGTGTAACTGGGAATTATAATTTAATTATTTGGAAGGCCACACTGTCATTAAAGAAACTTCAAAGTTTGTCTATTGTAGCTTCTATCTTTTGGAATTTGTAGATAACATTGAGACATATGCTGAACCTTGAACCCATCTGTCAAGACTGGACATTTATAGAAATGACTATAGCCTAAAAATCAAGCGAATAAATGAAGGCAAAAGCAAAAAAAAATAAAGAACACAATTATAATGACAGACTTGAGAGTTTGACAAAATATTTATAGGCCCTGTCAACATGTTGTGAGTTTCCCCAGGTCAATCTAGAATTACATTATTTACAGTCTTTGCATTAACATATGCTCAAACAGGCACTTCTAGATTAGCCTGGGCCCATTTAAATAGGTTCAGAATTATAATATATGCCTTACATATGCATACATTTTTGCTTGTAGATTCTGTCTTCCAAAATATTCATTGGCATTAGCTGCCTGTAAGAAATTCAACTATTTTACACTATACAGCTATAGACAAAAAAGCATTTATTCAAACAATACTATTGTAAATTCCTTTTTTAAAAAAAGTAGTTTTACTCTCCACATTTTGAAAAATCCTTCCACATTTTTCCATTCCGTACTTATGTATACAGAATTGAAGGAATATTCTTTGTGAATGTTTCATTAAAGAAATTTAAACAAACTGTACTTACATAATCACTCCTTAACACCTAAAATGTTTTAAAATACTTAAAAGATAAAACTCTCCACACATAAATAAACAGTGGAAAAATAACTAGTAATTCATAGATAATTACACAGCATTCTAAACTCTCAGTTTGCCCTAATCCACACTTGAACATCTATTTATTTATAAGTGTGTAATAAATGGCTTGAAAGTTGATAACAGAGAAACGACTGATTTAAATGTCTGATCTTTAAATAAATAACAAAATGTGACACACCCCCTTTTTTGGTAATGTATTCCTATAATAGCAATAAAATTGGCATTGGAGAGCCCAGGCTCATTGCCTGAAATAAATGGGCTGAGGAGCTGGCACTGCACTTTCAGTGTGACTGACTCTGACAGAATAACAAGAGAGTAGATTTAAGAATCAAAGACCTTTGAATGACGAAATGACCCTGTAAAATGGAACAAAGCTAAAGGAACATGAAAGTAATAATTACAATTTAGAAAGATTTAACTACTCAGCAGAGCACAAGGGATGGCTGGAGGTATTGCTCTCCAAATAGCTTGCATCAAGAATTTATAACATAAGGTTAGTTATGTGCATGGCAATATATACAAAGAAAGTACTATGACAATTTGAAAGTGACAAATAGATGTGGCAGAAGTTCTTGTAATGAAGCAGGTTTTGGCCCATAAGAGTGGGTATATTATCTTCACTTTGCCACTTGTTTTAGCTTCTTAAATATATTATTTAGGGATAATAGTTGACAATAAGTAATATTTCATATATTACCTATTCCCAAATTAACATACAAAAAACAATACTTAGGATCAGGAAATATGAAAATATGCAAGTAAAGTTAATAAATAGAGAAAAACACATTTTCATCATATGTTCATATCATTTTGGTGATATGTAGATGATATGAATGTTTCATTACCTGCTCTCCTATTACTACCAAATAATTTATATTTTATGGGTAAAGTTGAAATTCACAGTAGCTTCTAAGAAAGAAGAGCAAGTTCTGTTTGAGCAAAAAAAAAACACCCTTATATAGCTGCTTGTAGTAAGAAAGAGATACAGTATAAGCTGAGTGCAAAAAGTGGAAAGAATAAAAATGGAGCATAACATTGTGATGAAATGAGAGCAAATGGAGGAAACGACAAGCAGTGGTTGTCTGAACAATATACAGATTTAAGAACACAGAAGGAAATAGGGCAGGTAAGTCCAACCTTGGCCACTTTAAGACCTGTGGACTTCAACTTCCAGAATTCCCCAATTAGCCCTGCTGTCTGTGGAATTCTAGGACTTGAAGTCCACATGTTTTAAAGTGACCAGGGTTTGACACCGCTGAAATAAGGTCATCTCTGGTGATGGAGTGGGGGGGGGAGAGAATCAAAATGACAACTGCAGCAGTGTAGCTGAGTTATTACTCCTTGTTTACCTGAATTGTCTCTGGAATGCACATTTAAAAAAAATGGCAGGCCTTGAATTGAAGGATGTAGCTGCTCTCTTGACTTTTTTGAGAGCCTCTGAAAATTCCCCTGGAAACAAAGAGGGAGGAAAATTTGACTAGTTCACAGGACTTTAGAGCCTGGAGGAAGCTGGGGAAGGATGATCAGTATCTTATATATTTATTCCAACTAAATGGACAAGAGAATTGTTGGCATACATTAATTCCAAAATTAGATAATGGCATATAAATAAAACTGTAAGAAAAAACATACCATCTCTATTTAAGAGGTTTTTTTTCCAGCATTTCTGCATCCAAAAGTCTCATTTGATTAAAAATGGTATTATTTATATATTACCTAGTTTAGAATAATGCACTTTGAATAATAATAATAATAATAATAATAATAATAATAATAATAATAATAATAATAATAATAATAATAATGACAAAACACTGCATAATAGCTTGGACATTATTAAGCCTCATGTGAAACTAGTTATTGTAGCTTAGCAGTTGTTATGTACAGTATATGCATTGAAGCCAAAGATCTATTAGCACAATCCCTTATAACTCAGATCTACCAGAGGGAGCCAATCATATAGGCCCTTACTCCCCAGTGTTGACTATGACAGAAACCCCCAAAGGTTGAATATAAGGAACTTGAAGTTAGGACTCTAGCAATTATATTCAGGCCAATATTTCAAATATACAGGTGCTATATATTTCAACAGCACCTGCCACAATGAAAGTATTACTATCTGATTGTTGTTGAATTGCATGGCTAACCATGAAACAGCTAGAGATAGACCAGGTTACATTCATATCAATGGAGCCCTTGTTGGCTCTGAGCACCTAGAGCAGGGGTGTCAAACTGACAACGTCATGTGATGTATCACGACTTATTGTGACTTTTTAGCCATTGCCAGCAATGGGGTGGGTACGGTTTCACTATGATGCATCCAACCCACGGGCTGGCAGTTTGACACCCCTGACCTAGAGTTTCCAATGAGCATCCTTAGTCTCAGCAACATTGTACCTTGAATTGCACTACAAGTAGTCCTCCATTTAGGGCTACAACTGAGTCCAAAATTTCCATTGCTAAACAATATAGTTGAGTTTTAATTTTGATCACATGGCCATGGGGATACTGTTGTGTGAAAAACAGTCAGAAGTCACTTTTTTTCAGTGCCATTGTAACTAAATGAATGGTTGTAAATTGGAAACTACCTGTATATTGTATGCTATTGTGTCTTGCCTTGATTTGCCCTGCTACTTCCAGAACTAGATCATATTCTATTTCCTGTCACTATTCTTGGAATTAGCTTGCAGATATTTAGCTGTAAGATATTGAGTGCTGTATTGTAACACTAATCAAGAGCTAGCATTTTTTTTCTTGCCTATATGAGTTTGGTTTTCAAGCCTATAGTTCAGCACAATGGAATATTACCATTGATCTCTTTTCAAATGCTAAAACCAGAATATTGAAATATGTGGGGCCTTAATCCCCAAAGAAGACCTATTCTTTTTAAGGAAGTACAGAACATAATTTCCATTGACTCATGTGTACTATATGGGCATAATTACAATATCAAAAAATATTCAAAAGTGGTCTTGACCTTATACAATCATATTTTTTCTATAAATGAAAATATATTTTCTTTTTAAGGCCGCTTTATTTACTACTGCTTTAGGAGCCAAACTAACTTCAGTGGGTAGTTCAAGAGTAGCAGCAACAAAAAAATCAGACGTTGACACGGACGACTTTTAGGAATATGGATAGTCTTCATTTAACAACCATAATTGGGCATGGAAATTTGATCCTAAGTCATTGTGGTCATTAGGGTAATTTTTACAATGGTCATTAAGCAGGTCACCATGGTTGTTCAGCAAACCATGTGATCATTAAGCAAACCATCTGGTTGTTAAAATAATCCATTCTCCCGATGGGTGTTTTCTGCTGGAAACCAACAAAAAACACTCAAAAATGACAAAAAGGTAGCAAATTATTGTCACATGAATGTGGGATGCTGCAACTGCTAGTAAATGTGAGCTGGTTTCTAAGTGCCTGAAATGTGATCACCTGGCCACAGGTTGTGTGCGGACATTATAAATGAGGATGAGATGTACATAAGGTTTGGATTCCTTAGGTACCACCCTGTTACTTGTTATGATCCCTGTGTATTACAATCAGATTTTCATTTCTCATACAAACAAGCTTTTAAAGTAATACTGAGTTCTTCATCACCAGAGTGTAATAGATTGGCTGAATGAAGCAGGAGAGAAATTGCTGATGAGGATAATGTTTTACGGTGTGTGTTGTTGTTGTTATTGTTTAAAAAAAAGACAAGGAAAGAACCACAAAGACTTCAATGTGGACGTCTACACTCTTAAACCACTTAATTCTTAAGCATGCTTATCTCTGGTTTGGAAAACAGCCCAGTGGTATGGAAGAAAATACTGCAGAATATTTAAAAAAAATTGCTTTAAAAATAATTCTCTTGGAAGGAGCGGACTGAAAGGAAGAAAACAAAAATTGACCTTTTTTTCCCATTCAAAATTCATGATACACATGTGCAAGTTTAACCTCCAGTTTAGAAAGTCACAGCAGAATGGCTGAAAACTACCAACAATGGGATTGGTTACAATATCTAATTCACTCTTACATAAAATGCATCTATGTTATAATAGCTAAGGAATGCATGTCATTTAAAGAGGCTTCCCATAGCAAACACCAAGACTGAACATACGCCACTTAATAGATTTCCAATCTATTTTGTGTGTTCTTTGAAAGCAACAGTTTTTTTCTTTCTTTTTTCTGGTTGAGAACTTGGTTAGCAAATAAGTCAGACTGTCTTTTATTCTTATTAAACTAGATCAGAAAAGTAGATCAGAAGAAATACTCTTTTTGATTTTCATTGATTGTATTTTTCACACCGATCTCATTTTTCAGGACAGTCTCTGCACCATCTTCATTTGCTGATCCCTGTGCCTCCTTTTTTTTATATACATTTTTATTTTTATAAATCCGTACAGCAATAGCCACAATGCAAAGTGGAATGAATATCACTACAGCGATCACACCTGGGGAGAGAAAAGAAAATAACAAAATATACTTTGTAATACATCAAAAAAATTGGCATAATTATAACGATTCTTGTAGCCCTTTATACTAGAGAATATGTTGCTATCTTCATGTAAGAACGTCCTAGAATACATTGCAAGACTAATGATGATGTTGTTACTGATGATGTTATCTAGTTTGGTAATGAAATGTCTGCAAGAAGAAAAAAAAACAAGCTCAGAGACCATCAAGGACTCCATAGTTCAACCCTGAGCTACAAATATTCTCTTCTATCCATAATAGCAAAAGGTTCCACATCAAAACACAAACATAATGTTAATTTTTATACATAATTTTTATATATGTGTGATTTTTTTTAAAGCTTCTTTCAGGCAATTATCTAAAAGAATTTTTTTACTGCAAAAAACATCAAAATGAAATCCATTGCCACCTACTTGTCTCTGCCAGAAAGAATTCATTAAACTATGTATTTGGGAACATTGAGTAAATATCAGTATTAATCAGGGAAGTTCCCAAACAATATTTATTCCACATTTGGATACGTTATGATGCATCTACGAACCATTGGGCTAAATTATGTTGGAACTACAAACCATTTAAATAAAAGATTTATAGAGGAAGCTGTGCAGGAACACATTATAATATGGATATTAGAAGAAAATGTGTATAACCATGTGAAAAGAACTGATCCAGATTTTCTGTACATTTTATTTATTGTATTTACTAGAAAACCTCTGCCCCATTAGTTCATAATTTAAGAGATATTTCTTTACATAAACAGAAAAACATAATGACAAAGGGCAAACAACGAGAGAAGGAGCAACTTCTGACTACCATTTTCCCCACTGAGTTTCCTTTTGAGAACCTGGCAGGAAGCACCGGAAATTCCCTCCCTCCCTTTCTTCCCCCTTCCCTTCCCTCTCCTCCCCTTTCCAATAGGTATGTCCTGGGAGCAAAGGATTGCAAGATTGACTGGGAAATTGTCACAGAATGTTGAAAATAAAGATCTCATAACCATAACAGAAACACAGCAACAGCCAGTACCATTGAAATAGCCACAATTTCCCCAAATTTCATTTCTTTGGAGGTCATGGGTCTTGGATTTTTCACACATTCTGTAGGTTAGCCCATTTGAAATACCTAGTTTCAAACATTGTTGCCCTTTGAGGCAGTATTTCAGCCAGTTAAAAGTCATGACAACAAGAGTTTTAGTAGAATATAGATTTATTAAATTTATATAGGTGCCCATCTCATTACTGTTATGTAATTTAAAATGTTATGAATTAACTTTTTGTAGTGCCCATTAGCCACTTATACTTTTGTATTACATAATATTCTGGCTGTCTAAAATTGATTATGTTTCTTTATTCTGGCTGTTATTAAATAATAGATTCCCAAACTTTCATTATTTCACAACCTACTGATTGGAGACAAACATTGTAATGAGAATGAACAAATTATCAATTATTATTGAAATCATCAATACATGGACATAGAAGCGAGTACAGCTGGAGTACAATTACAATTGTTTATTCTTTAATTTGACATGTGTATAGTTGTACCCCAGTTTACACTAGAAGTGAAAACAGGACAGGTGGTAGCTTTATGAGCATTGGTGATAAAAGCTCTCTGGGCACAGTGGAATCTTCATTAAGCATAAACAGATCTCACTAAGGCTTAATTACATCTTATTGTAGGTACAAGAAAATTTCTTTTCACTAGCACAGTACTGTCATTCTAGAAATGTATGGTATGAATTGCATAACCCACTAACCTTACCATAATAGTATCTGGCACTGAGATAATGTTACAAATAACTGTCACCAACATAATCTAGTAATACTCCTTGAGTTATTATCTTCACTCTAAAGAGTCTTCATGATCTAATTTTGTTTTTCTTCCACTGGTGCATATTTCCTGAAGTATGCTGACTTGGCCTATTAATAGGGTACTCACTAAAAATGCTAGCGATAGATGATATGAATAACTTATTCACAATTCATATACAGTCTATCTCTAGTCTTCAGGTGACATTCTTCTAAAATTGAATTCTTTTGGAACGGAAACTTCCTATGCATTCTGAACTTACTGTTTTCCTCTTTTTTTAATTGGAAATTTAAGGCTGCAATCTTGTATGAATAAAGCTTTTTGAACTTATATGTTGAGTATTTACCTTGCTGAAACCTAGCAGAGTTAGGGATGTATTAAAGTCCAAATAGTTCAATCCTAGGTTGTATCTAAAGAGCAGCTGAAGGGAAACCTGCCAAACATACTGTATACTACCTTAAGTGTTTTAGCCAAATATAAATAGAGAAGAATAAGGAATCTTGAAGTGTTGCTATATAATATACTCTAAGTCTTCTGATACTGTTTTGAAATTCCATCAGTATGGTTTAACATGGAAAATTAGTATATATACAGTAAACAATATAGCATTTGAAAGAATCAGAAAGATAGCAAAATCACTATCTGGCATTGCTGCTGCATAAAATAAAAATTACATTGCAAAGTCCCAATCACCATTGAGGTGTTTGGAATTATGTGGGTTTGTATCCTCTCTCTCTCTCTCTCTCTCTCTCTCTCTCTCTCTCTCTCTCTATATATATATATATATATATATATATATATATATATATATATATATATATATATATATATATATATATATATATATATATATACATATATATATATATATATATATATATATATATATATATATATATATATATATATATATATATATAGTATACAGATTTGGGAGCTTGATTGTAACAGACACATTCTCAGTGAGTTACTGTTTCCAACAAGAACTCAAACCTATTATTGCAAAATTATTGCAAATATAGGATTACTAGAGAGATGATTTTAAAAATAAACAAACATATACTTAAATGTTTGAGGAAAATGAAACACTTATAAAGCATTTCTTTTTTAATCAATCCTGTGAACCATTCAGAGATTTTGAGGGAAATATTGGATCTATATTCCCACGGTAGCTTGAACACATACTGTATCTGAAGACATATAACCATTGGTGACTATCCAATCTAATTCCATCAATTTCTAAAACATGTATACAATGTTAAGCAAGTTAACAATGTAGATGCTTATTCAGTTATTTGGGTGCTCAGCTTCAGCACTTAGATTTAAATATTTAAAATGGTACATACAATGCAATTATAGTTCCTCTTACCCCCAATAATTGCAGAATCACTCCTTATTACATTAGCTAATGGCTTTCCTTCATCTCTTGGTCCTGAATGATCTGTGCCAAAAACAAAAAGAAAAATGCAGACACAAACAGTTAACAGGGATCTCAATATATCTGCATTTTAATCCACTGATCCAACAGAGGTTACTATATCTATTGCTATAGGTGTTAGGTATAACATAGAATTATAAACACACATATTAAAAGAGTAATACAAAACTATGAACAAGTAATGAAGGATTGGCTTGGAAGCCACATGGTATATATGAAGAACACATATCCATATGCATACAATATATGAATTGACAAAAAAATGAGGATTTGTAGAAAAGCCTACCATATATGCACTTCTGGCAAATAAAAAAAAATGACTGACTTTCTGAAACATTGCCAAGTATTCTTTTTCAGAGAACAAAATTAATGAAAGTCTTATGCTTGGTACCTGCAAATGAATGGGTTGTTTCACTTGATGTTGTATCAGCTCCTGTTAATGTCCCACAGTTGGATTCCATGAAATGTCCTTTAACAATGACTTGAGCTGAGCTGGGATAGTGGACAGCAGCCTTCAAAGGAGCAACATGATTGAATTGTACTGAAGAGAGGCACCCAATAAACCCCTGAGAATTAGCCTTCAGAGTATCTGGATCTGTATCACCATTCTCTGCTAATAAAAAGAAACCAAACACAATTAATCATTGTGAAACACACAGAACAAAGGGGCAGACAAATAATTGAATAATTAACCTTTATCCCTCAGAGTTTCTGCGTGCAATGACAGCAGAGGCAAATTTACCTATTTTCTTTTTGTCTGCTTTAACAAAAACACAAGAAATATATTCCACACTTTAAAAAAAACAACCTGAATCTGTTTGCTAGAAAAGATATCAAGTTACACAGTAAGTTCCTAAGCATAAATAAGAAATTCTGTTCAGGTGGTGAGATAAATTTTCCTCCATCCCAAATACTGAATAAATAAGAAACATTTGTAGGAATAAGTATCTACTACACATTTGTACACACAGCTGTGGAAAGCTTTATTCCAATATTCAAGCCATATTCAAGTCAAAGGCTTTTAAATGTTACAAATTGCAAATACTTTTTTAGTGTTTTGAACATTCTGTTTTAATTTTTTTTCAATAACACAAATAAATAGTTTAACAAAAGGTTTACTTGCATAAGAATTATTTTCATATTACCTTACTCTTAGTTTGAATAGTGAAAAAGTCAAATGAATAAAACTATTCTAATACATTCTGACTCAGATAACATTCACTAAGGAAAATATAATCCTGCTAAGCACACATTTCCTTGCATGCTAATGCCAAACATTGTTTCATAAAAAAATCAAATCTGTTTCATGTTCTGTAATCTATTACAAATCCATTTTTTTGCAAATGTTGTAGGTTTATTTTAAACAAAGCCTTTTGATGATGGTAATCACTGCTATTGTTTTAGTATACACCTGTATGCTAAAAAAAATTTCTATCTCTAGGATAATGTATTCAGAGCTCCATTTTAACATGCCAAGTGAAGATTACATTAAGTTGTGGCAGATTGTCAGATAACATCTTTATTAGAGTATTCATTGCATGATTAAATCAAATCTTTGTGTAATAATAGAAAGCTAAAGAAAAAAAAACCATTCCAAATGGGTGAATGAAGCAAGGAGCTTTAAAGCAGTTCTGAGAATTTAGTCCAACAAGTCTGAAGGACACCAGTTTCAATACTATTTCAATGTTGATAGAATCAGTATTGTGTAGTAATTAGGTTTTGGATTAGGATTGGGAAAATCCAAATTTTCCAGCCGTAGAACCTTAAATGATTTTTTTTTGCAAGCGGGGTTCTCCATGCCACTTAATAAAATTATTGTTGTGGAAATAAAATTGAGAATGCAAGTGTGAACTTAGCCAGTGAGAGTCTGGACATTTTTATAATCGACTCTATTTTCAGACTACTTAATATATTCTTTCATGATCTTAGCAGATACTGAGAATTGATCTTTTCAGGAGCTTAGAAAAGGTCTAACTTACAGCTTGGGATAGAAAGCAAAGACCACTAACTTTTTCTGATCCAATACCATCCTCATGGAGCTTTTGTTTTCTTTACATCCCAGCCTCATCCTTGAAATGAGAGAATTGATTGAAAGGAACCATTGTTGTATGTGTGTATGTGTGTGCATACACATACAAATCTATAAAATTAGACATGAAAAAGAAAACTTTCTAGAAGGAAGTTTTTAATGAAATGGCACTTTCAGGCTTTCTCAGTTCTGAATGCTATTTAAGAATGATGGTCTAAATATATGTATAAAAAAACCTAAAAGAGAAAATTATTTTTGTTTTTATTTTTAATCAAAAAAGTTAATAAATAATAGACTTATGTAGCTTGGAGTTTTTGTGTGTGTGTGAGAGAGAGAGTGAGTGAAATATGGAAAGAACATCAATCTATAGGAATCCTATCACTTTGACTTGATCTTCGTGATAGTTTATTTGTACTTAAGGTACTTAGAAAATGAAGACACACTCATTCTTCTTAATGACCTTAACAGGGAATCAATAGTCATTTCTTTATCAGAGGTTAACATATTCATAACACATTACAGAATGTTCAGTAGAGCAATTTATATAAAAATTATGATAGATTGCTGGCTGGCAGATTCATAAATTTGATTTTAGATATTTCTATAAAGTATGCATTTTATATTAACTCATTTTGTTTGCATGACCTTTTACACTGCTGCTGAAATTGTTCATAACAAGCATATTTGTAGTAGTTCACATCTATTCAGTAGTAGCAATCAATTCATTCTTGTTACTCCCCAAAATGTTACTTAACTGTAAATTAATATAATTAAGAAGATACGGTGTACTTTATGTAATATTTTCTTTTGCTTTACCTTTGAGTTTTGCTTAGCAAATTCTTAAATCAAATATTATATTTTTATTTTATGTACCATTATTTCTTTTCTGAACTATACTACTAGGAATATAAAATATGCTGCTTCTATATAGCTGAAATCAAGTTAAATTATGCCAAGCATTATCCATTTGGATTTAATAGAAGTAAATTGTACAACTTCCCAAAGCGGCTAATAGGCCAGTAAGATCTGCTAATTAGAACAGAAGGTTCTCTAAGAATGCTTAGAGGGAAAAAGGCAAGACACTTGTTGCTGAATTAATTAGGGCCACAGCTATTAATTTTCATGCTCAACAGTGACTGACTCAATTTGAATGTGAACTCTTTCTAAAGTAGAATCAGCCATATGTTTCCTAGCCCAAATTAATTGAAGTCATTGCCCTATATCAGAAAGCAAGATGCTGACTTTCCTGCTCCTTCTAGTCACATTCCTTCTAGTGTTAAAAGAGGTCTACTCTATCCATAGTTCTCCCAAACATTAGATTTATAAAGAAGAAGAAGGTCCATGTTTAGTTCTTCAATTACCAAAGATTTTTATGACCTGAAAAGAATCCCTTTGGATCAGATCAATACCTCCAGTAATCATTTCAGTCTCACAGGTTGAGTACCTGGTTATTCCTTCTATCCTCACCAATTTTATTTTGATGGCTGCTATAGCAACCTGAGTACCCTAAATCTGCAAATGGGAAGATACTGTGAACGTGTGTTTTGGAGTCATAGACTTGAAGTAACATTAGCAGAAAATGGGGATTGTCTGAAATGCTTGCACATTAAGTCTATATAAAGGATACCTCAACAAGGCTAAGATCTCTCATGACTAATCCAACATGTCTTGCTTGCCCTGGAATGAAGAGAACTCACCAATCATTTCTTGAGAAGTGGATGAATGAATGCTGTCATCCTCAAAACCTGCTTCAGTTCATGACAAATTAACCTCTACCCACCATGTTTTCTGACTTCTGAAGTAAAAGTAGTAATCTGCTGTATTTCACTGAATAAAATATTTCCTTTTCAGTTAATTACTGGGTACTGTAGTCAAGATAGCCCCTTGATCTAATTGGTTGTTGCTGCCCTTCAATGATCATTTCATCCTGGACTGTTGGGCCATTTCTACAGGGGATGAACCTAGAAAAGGACTAGATGTTTTGTTTGTTTGTTTTCATTACAGAATAAACTCACCAGTGGATGGTGAAAGGCTGATGAAAGAAGGTTTTTTTTTGCAAGTTCATTGATAAAGCCTTGGTGGAGCAGTGGGCTAATGCCTCCTTAAGTAACACCAGCTGCCTGCAATTAGTGCAGGTTCGCATCCCACCAGGCTCAAGGTTGACTCAGCCTTCCATCCTTCCGAGGTAGGTAAAATGAGGACCCAGATTGTTGGGGGCAATAAGCTGACTTTGTAATAATGCTGCTTGGGGGGTGTATGAAAGCCCTAATAAGCAGGCATATACATAGAATGAAGGCTACTGCTAAGCTTGTAAGCCGCCCTGAGTCTTCGGAGAAGGGCGGGATATAAATGGAATTAAAATAAAAATAAAAAAAATAAAAAAATAAAATGTTTGGCCTTTCCTTCTTTCCTTTCCTTTCCTTTCCTTTCCTTTCCTTTCCTTTCCTTTCCTTTCCTTTCCTTTCCTTTCCTTTCCTTTCCTTTCCCTTCCCTTCCCTTCCCTTTCTCCTTTCCTTTCCTTACCATTCCCTTCCATTCCATGTGAATTCCTTTTCCTTCCCTTCCCTTCCCTTCCCTTCCCTTCCCTTCCCTTCCCTTCCCTTCCTTTCCTTTCTACTTTCCTTACCATTCCATTCCAATTCCAACCCAATTCCATTCCATTCCATTCCACTGATGGCTATACTTTTAAGAATGCTATACTGCTTCTGTTCTTATCTAGCTATTTTGATTTGATTACTTCTTCATTTAAACCAGGGGTCACCAACCCCCAGTCCATGGACCAATACTGATCTGTGGCCCATTGGGAAGCAGGCCGCACAAGTGGTGGTAAAGTGCACAAAGTTCCATTTGTCCATGTGCAAAACCATTCCCTCTCCCCAGTTTCCACCACCCCTGCCAGTCCGCAGAGCTGGAAAGGTAGGGAACCACTGATTTAAAGGATCTTTCAGCAGAATCCAGATTCCCTTGAATCTATTTGTTAAAATCCCCCCTTGGTTCTTTTATGACTAATAAAAAAATGAACTTTGAATTATTTATGTGTGACTTTAAATAATGTTCAGCATTAAACATGATACAGATAAATAATCTATTATTATACTAGTGAAGATACAACCATATATAACCTATGAATAAAACCTTAATATCAATATAGGTTCACACATTTCTTTACCTGAAAACTGGTGAAAGAACCATTTTTAACAGTTATATAACAGCAGGATCATGGGTATGTGGATTTTGGATGGGGGCACTATTCCAAAGGATAGAGTGGCCATCAAGAAATCACACCAAATATGCTTTACGTCAGGAATGTCCAACCTTTGCAACTTTAAACATGGTTGTCTGATAAATTCTGGGGGTGGAATTCCACAAGTTTTCAAGATTATACATCTCTGCTTTAGGTACTACTGAGTAGTAGAGAAATATTACTATGTGCTCAACCACCACTTTACTATGAACCACTTACATGGATGCACATCCTTAGTCACATATCCTCACTTTGATATTGAGCATCAGCACTACCCGATCAATATTTTTTTCCATGAAACAATGACAGGTAAGGCAAGTTTTTATTTATTTATTTATTTATTTATTTATTTATTTATTTATTTATTTATTTATTTATTTATATGCTCAGTCTTTGAAAATTGCAAAAATAAAAATCAGGCATATTGATGTTCTTTAAATGGGAAGGCAGCCCCCAGAAATTGCCTGGATTAATTTTTGTCATTATTCTTCTCTGCTTCAAGAAGAGGTTTATTCAGAACTGCAGAAGCAGCTTTTCAGAGGAGTAAATAAAGAGATAGGGATGGAAAAATCACTTTTGCCAGCACAAACTGTACTATCCAACTGATCTCTAGATCAAAGGCAATATTTCATATACTTTTTGAAAAAAGAAAAACAGGGGATTTTATATTGAGGAGAGAAGAAAAAAAAGTTTTTAAATCTGGTTTTTTAAATGTCTTCATTCCAAAACAGCAGAACAAAAACAATAAAATTATTCCAATCCTGAGTATTTCCATAACGTTAATTTTATTGTCTGATTTTACAAGTCAGCTGAGATTTTATTTGTTGTTCATGTTTGATGTGTTCCACTGAAACACATTAAGCTTTAAAATGCAGATTAAGAAGTTAACAGGTATTATTATTATTAGATTTATTTTTATCCTGCCCTTCTTTTTAAAAATATTTTTTTCAACTCAAAGCGGTGAACATAACTAGTGCTCTTGTAGGAGTTAGATATGTTTCATGGAGCAAATAAACTGCAAACTTAACTGTTTCCATTCTTCCATTCCAGACTCTAGAAAGGGTACAGAGAAGAGCAACAAAGATGATTGGGGGACTGGAGGCTAAAACATATAGGGAACGGTTGCTGGAATTGGGTATGTGTAGTTTAATGAAGAGAAGGGTGAGGGGTGACATGATAGCAGTGTTCCAATATCTCAGGGGCTGCCACAAAGAAGAGGGAGTCAAGCTATTCTCCAAAGCACCTGAAAGCAGGACAAGAAGCAATGGATGGAAACTAGTCAAGGAGAGAAGCAACCTAGAACTAAGGAGAAACTTCCTGACAGAACAATTAACCAGTGGAACAACCTGCCTCCAGAGGTGGTGAATGCTCCAACACTGGAAGTTTTTAAGAAGACACTTGACAGCCATTTGCCTGAAATGGTATAGGGTTTCCTGCCTGAGCAAGGGGTTGGACTAGATGACCTCCAAGGTCCCTTCCAAATTATTATTATTATTATTATTATTATTATTATTATTATTATTATTATTATTATTATTATTATTATTATTTTGCAGTCTCATATTGTCTTCCTGACATCAAACAAAAATGACTGATGGTTTGGGCTGAATAGAATACCAGATACTTGGGTGCCATGCCTATGGTTTCATCATGTGTCTTTCGGTATCACATATTTCTTGATAAATCCCTATGGGTGAATCCATTTGGAAACAGAACTTTTCTGACTTTCTCAACCTTACTGACTGTGTAATTCTGGAAGTTGAAGTCCACACATCTTAAGTAACCAAGGTTGAGAAAGACTGCACTAGAGCATATTGTTCAAAAGGAAAGAATTCTTGGAGTTGGAGCAACCCATTCATTGTCTTTACCTATAATTTGAATGTGATTTAGCATTTTTTCCCTTTGTTATATTGTACTAAAAATGCCATTCTTTCATTATGTCTGATTGCAAAATGGAAAAGATAAGTATGAAATTATTTTTAATGGGATCCACTTGCTCATCTTGCTAGAAGCACTTACCAGCGATTATATATGCACTTTGACAAGAATGAAGCTTCCACCTTGATTGTCACTCTCTGCCTAATCAAATGTGGGGGAAAATGTTTCTCAACAAGATTAAAGTTATTATTTTATATCTCTATCTACATATCAGATGATACTTTATCTTTTGCACTGTACTTACCAAGTATCTTGCCAAGAATGAGAGACTTGATTGCATTGAACTGAATATCTGAAGACAGAAAGAATTTCATCCTTTCGTGCTGGTTAACCTTCAGTATGGTCCCACGTACAATTATGGGAGGGAAAAGAGAAATAGAAAAAGGAAAGAAAAGCCTCTTACTGATGTCAGAACATTTTAAGGGAAGAAAGCCATAATATTGTGTAATTCATTAAAATGAAGGTGATAGTTTGCATTCATCTTCCTAACACCTTTTTAAATTAATCCATTTTGGTAGCTTCTTTTTATGCATTGTGAAGTTCAGTATAATTGACACAGTTTTCCTTCTAAATATAAAGTTCTTACTCATCTGAGAAGGAACATACCTTTTTTTAAAAAAAAATTCTGGCAACTGCCTGGACTATAACTTGCAGTTTCCTTGACAGATGGTTTGTGGTTGCCTCTTTCCTAGGCTTAGAAAAAGTGACTGGCCCAAGGTCATCCAGCTAGCTTTGTACCTAAGACTAGAAATTGACATCCCCTGGTTGCTAGCCTGATGCCTTAACCACTATACCACTAGGGCTATATCTATCAGTTTACAGCTATTTTTTATTTAAATGTTATATTGTTCTTCATAACAAATCACAAAGCGATTTACATATTAAAATAGAATAAAAGACAAATGCTAACCAAGAATACAATTAAGCATTAAAAATAATCAAATCAAACAAATGACAAGATAAAAATTGTACTATATATATCTTTTTTCACCAAAACATAAGATTAAACATTTCTAAAGAAGTCTTAAGGTCTTGGTAAGGAAGGATGATTTAGGCAATTGTAGCTGAATCATAGAAGACATACAATGATACAGCTGTGAAAGCTTTAAGTTCTGATCTCCAAGCATTGCTCCTAAGCAAATAAATACAGCTTCTAAAGATCTTAAAAAATCAAGTTGGTATTTGCCAAGGAGACAGGTATCAAAAGTAGTTGAATCTCAAATCCTCAAGATTGAATCCAAGGCACAGTTGCATTTTGACTAATGGAGGAGAAGGGTAAGTGGAGATGAAAACATTCCACATTTGCTTCCACCCATTAAACTGCATATTTGCAAAGAGTCAACATAACATAGTTATTTGCAAATAAATAGAGATTATGCTATAGGTAAATATCAAAAATATATCTTAGCCAGAATTCTGCAATTCACACAAAAGCACAATGCTACATGAATTAATTATTTTTTATATTTTAATTCCATTTATATCCCGCCCTTCTCCGAAGACTCAGGGCTGCTTACAAGCTTAGCAGTAGCCTTCATTCTATGTATATGCCTGCTTATTAGGGCTTTCACACACACACACCCAAGTGGCATTATTACAAAGTCAGCTTAATTGCCCCCAACAATCTGGGTCCTCATTTTACCTACCTCGGAAGGATGAGTCAACCTTGAGCCTGGTGGGATGTGAACCTGCACTAATTGCAGGCAGCTGGTGTTACTTAAGGCGGCATTAGCCCACTGCTCCACCAAGGCTCTTAAACCAATACACGTGTTTATCTTTTATGCTTTCCCTCTTTAGTAACATCCCGATCCTTCATTCTTTCTGGCATTACCTCCACAAGTAGTTTTTCTTCCTCTCTTTTAATCTTTACACGATGAAGATGCCCGTCAGCCATATTTTTGAAATTGATACTAAAGATATCGGGATCTCGATGGCTATCTAGCTTATATCTGATCTGTAAACTTCCTAAGAGGATAGAGAATACATTAGTTTCATGACAATACACATACATACACACACATGCACACACATAAACACAAACATGATGTTTTTTTTCTAAAAATAATAGTTTAAATATCTGCTAGATAATAAAACTGTGCTGGAATACATTAGGAGATAACATTGTTTATTTCATCCAAAAAATAAAGAGTGAATGACAGCTGGAAAAAATACTATTTATCAGGCATCCAGTTCGATTTAAAAGTACTTAGCTAGCAAAAGCTCTGTTAATTGTATTCTATTCATGTAATAATTTAAAAACTGACACCAATATTCTAACATTCGTATTGAATGTATTGATAATTACATGTTTTAACATTATAACATTTCATATATTGTACATTTTAATTTTTCAATGCTTTTGATACATAGCCACAGGATTTCTCCAAAGATTTTTTTTTTAAAGTAGTTACATCCAAGTAGCCTTCAATAACAACATTTTGGTACTAATTCTTTTTATTATTTCTTGAAAAAAACACAGCATTGTTCAGTCTAAAACAGTATTGACATTCTTAAAGGAATGGATGGTCTCTATTAAAACTGACCTATCATTTATCATATTTGATCTTACTATAAATTAGGGTGATTTATATATTTCCTTCCACCAAGCATTAATCTTTAATAGGGTAACATTATAATCAGAGTAGTGAAGTCAAGTATCTGCTGGAGAAGCTATCATGTTAAACAAGTAATTTCCAAAGCAAAATGCTAACTAATGATAGCTTTGCTACCTTACCTATTAATAGTACATACCATTTTTGGCAAGAATAACTGAAAGATACTCCTCATAGAATGAGTTTACATAAAGAAGTAAGCTTGGGATCCGTGTTGTTCGAAAGTTCAATGTGATCGCTTCTCTGGTTAGCATCATATCAGGATGAAAGGAAGCAGCATGGGAACTGGAGTTCTTGGCAACACTGTACGATTCTTGAAAGTTATATGTTACTGATGACCCAGCTCCAAAATATGCAGATACCTCTGAAAAAACATGGATTTTTGTTTTTTGTTTTTAATATAAACTGGAAATAAAGCATGTCATTTATTGTAACAATGATCCCAAAAGAATGTTTCCCAAAAGAAAGAAATAATAACATGATCATCAGGGCTTTTTTTGTAAAAGAAAAAGGTGCCGGAACTCACATATGTCATACAACCCACCTTGCCTACCCTACAAGGTTCCATCCAAAAAAGGTCCCGGAACTCCGTTCTGAGCGTTCTATGAGAAAAAAAGCCCTGATGATCATTATTATTTAAGCATTAAGATATAAAAATGTATAAAGATATACTATTTAAGAACATTAACAAAGATTGTTAGTATGCTTTGAATCACGTAGTTAAGGAAAGTTAGTTTCCAGCTTATGAATAGATGAGTGAACTGTTTTCACTTTGTACTTATGTTTTTGTAGAACACATAATGGAGAGGCAGATATGTTTTCATTTTCTATCATTCCTAAATAATTGGTCTGATTATTTTGGATTAACTTCTTTCTAACAGTGAGGTCCTTGGTGCTCTCTGAGCTTGGTTGTTTTTGTGTGTATATTTCCTTACCAAACTAGGTAACAACATCAGTGCTAGTAGGGAGTGGGGTTTGTTTTCATTTTCTATACTAATAGCTTTCCCTGTCAGTATTGGTGAGAGTTATCTTGGTGGTTCCTTGAGCTGTTATTTACTGCTTGAGCAGGGGGTTAGACTAGAAGACCTCCAAGGTCCCTTATTTCATTCTGTTCTGTCTGAGTTGGTAGTATTGTTTGCCTCTTGATTACTGGTCTAATGTTAGGCCAAAAGTGTGGAAATAGTGTTTGTGCTCTTTGTCTTCTCCCAATATTCTTTATTAATTTCTACATCACTTAACAAAAACATAAAGACATAAACTATATATTAATTTGGCAGTGTTTCAGAAAGCAGGATGGTTTTGGACCTACATATTAGTAAAAGCCACTACTGGAGCCTGTTAAGGAAGGAGAAAAAAAATATTGTCAGCATTTGGGGTTCCAAATATATGTCAGAAAGACAGAACTGTATAATCCCAAGTGGACATCTTTTAAAATAATGTAACACATAAACAATGTTTTCCTTTGATATTGTATATAAAATAAATTTACAATTTATGCTTGCCTTTCTTACAGAATGGCCCTGTGTATGCAGAAAAAGTGCAATCGCAAGAGAATCCATTATATTTCTCTTTGCATTTTCCTCCATTGTGACATAAGTTACCATAGCTGCTACAATGTCCAGGACAACCTGGCTTTACACCAGGGGTTACTTTGGCTCTTTCTTCCAAATCAAGAGCTCTGCCATTTAATTGTAAAAAACGGATGCATCCCAAAAATCCTTTCTGTCTTGAGGCTGTCCCACCTGCAATGAATATAAATGTATATAAATTTTAAGAACCACAATAACTTTGCCTGTAAAAACATCAGGAAATAAATAACTTCATAAGTCACAAAACGTGTACAAAAAAATTGACCCCTTTTGTCTTATAAATAATTACAATAGGTAATTTATGACAGCCAAGATTCTTATATAGCAGCAGACAGAAAGATAAAACATATATTTATGTTATATCAGGATAAAGGAAAATATAGCAACAACAAAGATCAACATTATTTGTGTTTGTTCTTATTTTTGATATTAGCCTTTATACAATATTTTGATCAAAACATAAATTATCACACTCCAGAATTATGTTGTTGTTGTTGTTCTTATTATTGATTTAATCTTCAATTTAATTCACAGTCTGATAAAAACTTAACAGTTCAAGCCCTAACCAAGGACCTAAGAGCTGTTAAGGTAGCATCTGAGTACATAGGCAGTTCCGAGTAAGGTGGTTATTTGCAAAGTCAGAATATTCAGGTCTAATTGGTTCAAAATTTACATGTATCTGGGCAGCCCTTTGGGTATTTCTCCAAGGGTCCCTATTACTATTGGTCATATATTGATTTCTTCCTACACAATCGCTCAACTTCAATTTGCATATCATAATGTTTTGTTATTTTATCTAGATATTTCTCTTCAATTCATGCATTTCTCTTCATTCATGCATAATTGCAATATCAATTATTGTTATGGTTATTATTGTATTGCATTGTTACAATAGCCAGGTGACCACAATGCTATTGTAGAATAGTAGTTTGGCTTGCCAAATGTACTATAGGGCACACTTGTGTACTTCCTTCCAGAGGACGGCAAGCTGGCTTTGCATCAGAGAGAAAGACAAGCGGCTGCTCCTGCAAAGTCACCAAAGGCCCCCTCCCATCCTGGAGCTGCCTCACAAACAGGCAGGGCAACTGGGAAGATTCGGAGCCATCAGGAATTTGACAGCTTGCAAATTCTCCCCCCCTTGTCTCCCCACCAGTGTGGTACTTATCTATCTACTTTCATAGAACATTCTTTTGAACTGTAGGTGGACAGAAGCTGAGGGGAGTAACAGGAGCTCACCCTGCTACACAGTGATTGGGCTGGAACCACCAGAGCTTTTGACCATTTATGGGGTCATTAAGCCACTGAGCCACCACACCTGTCAACAAAACATTAATAAAATGGCATAGAAAGAAATGAATAATATTTCTCCAAGTAAAAGAATACAACAAGCTGTATTTAATGGTATCTATGTTCATTCAATGGAAGCTTGACTCTCATTACTATTTCCTGACCTTTCCTGACCTATTTTCCAGAAATCAGTTTCACAAAATACCCTCAGTCTCTCAGGACATTCTAAACAAACAAACAAACGAATGAATAAACAAGCAAATAAATAAATAAATAAAAAACAGATCAGCAACTTATTCAGTATGTTATGGAAAATATCAAAAATAAAATAGATTTGTTATTCCAATGTAAAAAAACCACCAAAATAATTAAACATGCATAAAAATAAAACGGAATGAAAAATGCAAATAAGCAATATTGTTACATAAGAATTGGTAATACAAGACAGAACAGAAAGGAGTGGAAAAAATAACGATACAACCTTGCTGATGATAGCAAAAAGAAATAACTCTATTTCAAGTTTAGACCAAATTTTATCAGGACAGTTACCTTGACATCAGCCTCATTTTTTAGATTTTTATCCTGCCTTTATTCCTTTTATAAATAACTCAAGGTGACAAACATACTTAATACTCCTTCCTTCTCTAATTTTCACTACAACAACAACCCTATCAGGTGAGTTGAGCTAAAAGAGAATAAGAATGAATCACCCAGAGGGCTTTCCAATCTTACATTTTATAAACATGCTAAGCAGTAAGCTGCGGTGAAAAAACCTAGGAAATATGTTTTGACTATGGTGAAATTTGCACAAGCATTTTAGACCCATCATCATGACACCTGGTTCACCCATGGGAAACAGGATGGACTTTCTAATTCATTATATTGGCACATTCACTTTAATGTTTATTATATCTCCTGCTTGCTTTGCATCACTACTTTGAAACAATTGACATTCTCAGCAGCTTTGAAAAAATAAATATTTATACTATTCTGGCTCTTCCAGGAAACAGAGGTTTCAAAATCCAGTTTCAGGAAGCTGGCTACAGGAGGTGAAAGGTAATGCAATAAATAAATAAGCAAAGTGATCCTTCTACCTAGTGTGTCAAGATCAGAAAAAAAATAATTACTAATTTAAGACTTACTGGAAGCTAACTATTTACCCCAAACAATCTTCTAGGATTGGGGAAAGAATAGCAACAGGAAATTATTGATTTCTTTTTTTGAAAAAAACCTGTTTCAAATGTACATGAACAAGCTATGCACCTGGGAATAGCCATTAATATTTTCTTCAGTTCATCTATATTAGCAGACAATTAATGCATTTGCAATTCTGATCTATAAATAATTGCAGTTGTAATAATTACATAACATTCCTAATTTTTCTATTACTTTTACTTTTACATTATCAGTTGATGTAAGCCTTATACCCATGTAGAGACCACACTTCATTCGATTTTGGTTCCTTCTTAGTAAATTTACATTCCAGTGCAGTATAACCACCCATCTCATAGGAAAGAAATTTCAGGGTTGTTTTTTTTAATGAATGAAAGTTTGCAGAGTTACCAAAAATAGTAAAATTCAAGGAAAAACATTAATAAGCATTTTCTTGATAGCAGTTTGGCCTATGAAAGGAAGCTAGACTTTTCTCTCAATGCTGGAGTTAAAAGAAATCACATGAAAACATGAAGTTGAATATTACCCAAAATAATCCATTTAACATCCAGATGTTCTTATTATTATTCTTATTACATTCCTACAGTAATAGTTATTTCTGTTAACTGTTCCTTGCAGGAATTTCCAGTCCTTTCAGCGTCTTGGTAGCCCTTCTCTCGACTTGCTCCAATTTATAAATGTCCTTTTAAAACTGTGGTATGCATAACAGAATACAATACTTTAAGTGACATCTGACTGAAACAGTGAAGAGCAGGATGACTACTTCTATGCAAGTGATCATAATTAAAATTAAGATTTTTACTCAATATTTGCACGAAATTATACTATGAAGGCAAATTGGAAATAAACCTCCATTTGATTATCAATGACAGACACTCACAGATACAGAATTTTATGTTTAGAAAACTACATTACATTAATTTTTTACATCATCACCATTCAAATTGAGGCACTTGTCATAACGCTTGGTGCCAAATCTGGAGGGTGATCAAAAGCATCCCAACGGAACTTCTTCAAAAGTTCTTGGGTGCATCTAGCGGTGTGCAGGGTGAGCATTATTGTGAACCAACACCACACCAGAAGTGGTGCCATAGAAAATTCCACCAAATGTGAAGTTGCCAAAGTAATTCTGCTAGTGCAGTTCATGGAGCATGGTTTGATCATCAGTTCAGAAGTATATTGTGAAATGATATGAAAACTCAAATGAGCCATCCATAACAAGCATCATGGCATGCTGACTTCCGCTGTGGTGTTGTTTCACAATAATGTTCACCCACACACTGCTAGACACACCCAAAAACTTTTGAAGCAGTTCCATTGGGATGTTTTTGATCACCCCCCCCAATAGCTAAGAATTGTTGCCGAGCGGCTATTATTAAGGAATTTCAAACCTTGTAAGACATTATGAAAAGTGCTTCAATTTGAATGGCAATTATGTCAAAAAGTAATGTAATGTTGTAGTTTTCTATTGTGTATAATAAAAGTTCTGTATCTGTGAGTGTCTGTCATTGATAACAAAACAGAGGTTTATTTCCAAACTGCCCTTGTATTTTCTTGGTCCATCTTTTCATCTTTTCAATTCTTTTCCACTTTCTTACTTTTAATAGAGGGGCAGCAACAGAGAAATCTTTCCTCTTTGCCAAACGGTCACACACATCTCTCTCTCTCTATATATATATATAAACACTTGTGTGTATGCTCCTTTCTTTCAATGGGTAAGTGGGAAGTAGTGATCCTGTACCTGCCAGGCTTGTGATCACTAGGAAAGAGATTATTATTTCTGGAGTGGATTATGCTTCTGAATGGATCAATGTGGAACACCAATTTGTGTTTTGAAAAAAATGAGAAATCAGTTTGCTGAAAGTAGTATTATATGATTTGCTCCCCCCTTCTAAAAGGTAAAGGTTCCCCTGCACATGTGTGCTAGTCGTTTCCAACTCTAGGGGCCGGTGCTCATCTCTGTTTCAAAGCCGAAGAGCCAGCGCTTGTCTGAGGATGTCTCTGTGGTCATGTGGCCGGCATGACTAGACACCAAAGGCGCACGGAACGCTGTTACCTTCCCACCGTAGTGGTCCCTATTTTTCTACTTGCATTTTTATGTGCTTTTGAACTGCTAGGTTGGCAGAAGCTGGGATGAGTAACAGGCGCTCACTCTGTTATGCGGCACTTGGGATTCGACCCGCCAAACTGCCGACCATCTGATCGACAAGCTCAGCGTCCTAACCCACTGAGCCACTGCATCCCTTCTCCCCTTCTAAACACACGCCCAATTTGCTTCAAAGTTAGATCAGTAGTTTAGCAAGCAGATCAACATGTTAATTGAAGGGAATAATTCCCATGGAAAAGAAAATGAAGTTTGTGTCCTCATATCTTGGTAACAGTCTGGCTGGCATGCCCAATTGAAAAAGAATATGGCTTCAATAATACTTTCCAGGATCCTCTATGTGCAGCAATATGGAATAACAAAATAAATAAAATAAAAATATTTAAAGGAGTCTCTTTTCAAACTAAGATTATGCTCTACATTCTCTTCAACTCTTCCCATTAACATTCTGACAGCTGAGTCTTGGTAAAAGAATGACTGGTATAGCAAAAGGGTATAAGGTATGTATCAGGTAATCTTGCAAGAAAGGGGTCCTGACATGCCCTTCAAATGCCAGCAGAATTCTTCATGTGGGAGAAAAAATTGTTTGCCCTAGGCTTAGAACATTGACTTTCTTCTTTACCTATTTTCTCTACTTCCTTTTTTTTTTTTTACTTTGACAAAACACTTCGTTTCTCAAAGCTTTTAGTGTCATGGAAGCTTCACACTTTAATTCCAACACCAAAACAGTTTGCAATTTTCTATGTTAAAACCCCGTGCACCTACTCAGGTTCTGTGGGTTAAGAAGTTCTTTATTCACTTAATAGTCGGGGAGGAGGGATTGGATTTTGGGAAATCAATACTGAGTATTGATTGGTTTTTTTCTGTAGAATCATAACCCTATATTGGAGTCAGGTTTCCTCAGTACAACAATTCAAAAATGATGATTGGCTTGCAATATTTATAGTCTAAGATTTTAAGTTAGAGCAGATTTACTGAAAAGTATCAATTAATTGGTGGCTGAAAATGGTGCAGCTTTTGTTTTGATTTCACTTGCTTGCTAGGCATGACCTGATTGTTTAGTAGATTAGTAGATCATATTTACTTCCACTAATCTGATTTGTTGATGGCCCAGATTTCTGAATGTTTGGCTTCCTGCTATTCTCTGTCTTTCCTGCTGTTTGTGTGATCTATTATTTCTGTTGTCATAATCAAAAGTGTGATTTATATTGAGGAATGTGTAGTTGTTAAGAACTTGCAAACTTGTTTCTTTATTGCAGTTGTGTGTCTTTCATTCTTTAAGAAATCCATAAATGGTGCCCCAATGATCTCACAAACTCAAATAGAGACGCTAGGCTATTTTTGTAATGTTAGCAAGTATACAAAGACAAAAACTGGAAGATTAATCCAAAGACAAAGGTACTGTTTAAAATTAAAAGGGATTTCTGATTATCTGGACCCGTACCAATCGGGTTTCAGACCCGGACACAGCACGGAGACGGCATTGGTTGTGCTGGTGAATGATCTCTGGAGGGCTAGGGATAGGGGTTGCTCCTCTGTCCTGGTCCTATTAGATCTCTCAGCGGCTTTCGATACCATCGACCATGGTATCCTGCTGCGGCGTCTCAGGGGGTTGGGAGTGGGAGGCACCATTTTACGGTGGTTCTCCTCCTACCTCCTGGGCCGCTCGCAGTCAGTGTTGACGGGAGGGCAGAGATCCGCCCCGAGGCCTCTCATTTGTGGAGTTCCTCAGGGGTCGGTTCTCTCGCCTCTCCTGTTCAACATCTATATGAAGCCACTGGGCGAGATCATTCGTGGTTTTGGGGTGGGGTATCATCAGTACGCTGATGATACCCAACTTTTTCTTTCCACCCCGAACCAACCCAGTGATGCCCTCGCTGTGATGTCCCGGTGCCTGGAGGTGGTCCATGTCTGGATGGGGAGAAACAGGCTTCGTCTCAATCCTGCCAAGACTGAGTGGCTGTGCATATCGGCATCTCGGGCTAACCAGACTATTCCACCTCTAACGATGGGGGGTGAGGTGTTACCCCCCGTTGATAGGGCTCGCAACTTGGGCGTCCTCCTGGATTCACGACTCAATTTTGAAGACCACATAGGAGCCGTGACCAGGGGGGCTTTTGCACAGGTTCGCCTGGTGCGCCAGTTGCGTCCCTATCTGGACCGAGATGCCCTACTCACAGTTACTCATGCACTCGTGACCTCCCGTTTGGACTACTGTAACGCTCTCTACATGGGGCTGCCCTTGAGGACCACTCGGAGGCTTCAACTGGTGCAGAATGCGGCCACGCAAGTTGTAATGGGGGTCTCCCGATACTCCCACGTAACACCTCTACTCCGCGAGCTGCATTGGCTTCTGGTTGCCCTCCAGGTGAAATTCAAGGTGCTGGTTATTACCTATAAAGCCCTACATGGCTTGGGTCCGGGGTATTTGAGGGAACACCTGCTGCCGGCATCAAATGCCCTTCGTCCAGTGCGCTCCCACAGGGAGGGTCTGCTCAGGGTCCCACCGGTAAGATATTGCCGGCAGGTGACACCCAGGGACAGGGCCTTCTCAGTGGGGGCGCCTGCCCTCTGGAACCAGCTGCCAGTGGAGCTGAGGACTGCCCCCGACCTCCGTTCATTCCGCCGGGGCCTGAAGACCTGGCTCTTCGAGCTCTCGGGCCCAGGCTGAGGAGTAATTTATTTTAATTGGGGTTTTAATTGCACAGGGTTAGTTTAATCTTTTAAAAATTGGTTTTAACTTTTGTATTGTTGGTTTTTAATTCCCTGTAAACCGCCCTGAGTCCTCAGGGAAAGGGCGGTATATAAATGTAATAAAATAAATAAATAAATTTCAAAAAATGAATATTTAACTCTTTTGAATGGTAACTTTACCTTTCATGGTTCAAGTTTGCAACTTTGCTACATGTTTAAGTTCAGTTCTAAATCCAAAGGCACCCTTTAGTGCGTTTTCAATTTACCCTGTGCAAATAAAGCAGGTTACAATTCCTAAAGATTTGGGTTTGTTCTTGAAAATGTATTTAGCAGTTTCAGCTAACCCAGCATGCTGCAGCAAAATATTAATTAATCATGGGTTAAGGGTTCCCAGTTTAAGGTGTACCTTATGACCTATGAAGCCCTATCTCTAGGAACACATTCTCCATTAGAGCTTTTATAATCCATAAAAGATGCTCTTCCTCTCTTCTGCCTCACCGTCATCTAGCTTCTCAAAGAATAATTGCATAGATATTTGAGGAACTGCCAACAGACTAATGTTTCAATTCTTTCCAAACAGTAGAGAATCTGACAAAAGAGCAGGACCTTTTGTTAAAAGCAAGAAGTGAAAAATAATGCATATCAAAAAGATGGCTTTTTATTGTCACATGTAGGTACTAAAAAAATCTTGGACAAAATATTCCATTATAACTTAAAGGGAATTTTGTCATTTTGGTTAATAATTTTTTTCTATTCCTTTACATTGTTTTATTCCTTACAGAATTAACACCAATAGTTTGATTAATACATGTTGCACACAATGGGTATCATCAGAAATATTTCAATAAAATCATTTTATAGTTATTTACTTATACATTGGTTACAAAATAGTGTCTTATTTTTCAGAGAAAAGGACTCTTGTTCCTTTAATTCGGGGTCATTTTTAAACAGACCTTGTCTACTTCCAAGCCTCATCTAGATCAGATTTTGCTAATATCTGGATCAGAGACCAGCAGGTAAAAACAAGACTATTGGATAGACTGGATTTAAAAAACAAAAAGCAAACAAACCCATGCTTTTTTCTGAATGGCATATTTCAATATATCTACTAAAATATGAATTAAGTCCATGAAGTGCAGTTGACATTTCATCTGTTTATGGAGCTATTTTTCTATTTTCATCTTATAATAGGAACCACTTTCAATTATGACATATTGGCATGCATTATGTAAGTTGTCCTATATTGCCTAAAACACATCTATTTTTTTCCCGAAGAAAGTCAAATGGCTATTGATTATATCCATGCAGTGGTGTAGCGTGGGGGTGCAGGGGGGGCCGGCTGCACCGGGCGCAACATCTGGGGGGGCGCTCACACTGAGCTGCTCAGGGAGCCCCAAGGGCTGCACAGAGTTGGCTTGGCTCCGCTCTTGAGCTGCTCTTTCTTGCAAAGCGAAATGAGTCTGGCAGGTGAGATGGGCGGCCACATAAACTGAATAAAATAAATAGAAGCGCCCAACTCTCCGCCCAGGCTCAGGCCAACCGCAAGCGCCCCGCAGGCGCCCCGGCAGGCTTGGCCGAGCGAAGACGGACCCGCCGGCCGGCCGGCCTAGCTTCGTGCACATGCGTGGCTTTATCACGTGCGAGCTTGAATGCAGCAGCTCTTGCAGGTCGGAGCCCCGCCCAGCCGCCCTCAAGAGGGACCCGGAAGCATCCCGCATTGCGCGCGACTCTTCTTGGAAAGTCTACGCCGCTGCGGGGTGCGTCTTTTCGGCGGTGCCGTGACATCACCGCCCACCCGCCCCTCTATTTCCGCTTCCGGTTGCCTTGCCCCGGGTGCTGACAACCCACGCTACGCCACTGTATCCATGTGAACACCTAAAATCATTCTGTAATGTTGGACTTACCAACAAAGAGCTGACTGTTGAGCTGCAAACGGATATGCCCGTCAGATGGAGCTGCGTGAATCCTTTGAGGAAGCTGGTCTACTTGCAAAGACGCCTCTTTGATGTTTCTTTCAGCCTTCACATAGTGCCACTGGTTGTCATTTAAGGGAATAGGTGACTGCACTGTGATTTCATTAGGCCCATTTCCCACATCAAATGAAAATGTCACTTCAAGTGGTGCTACAAAAGTTAAAAATAACTAAGACACTTTAGAATGACAATCACACAGACACACAAAAAAAACACAAAAATTTCAAAATACTGAAAACATGGTATTTTTCTTTTTTGGTTCTAAATGAAAGACTAGATTCAATGTAGTTTGTTGGAAATATGACTTTATACATCAATGTTGATGTTCTTATTGGATAGATGCTGAAAATAATACTTTATTTAAACTCAAAAAATAATTTAGGTGTGAAATTATAGTAGAAATAATGCATGTGAATATTAACCAGCTAAGTATAATTTGCTTTCTGATGTACAAATAGGTACAGTGATTTGAGTTGCTGCAAATAAAATAGTATATTTAGCTGAAATATTCTATTGGACTGGTATTAAATTTACTTTCTGTTACATAGTTTTAATAACAATTTCAACCCATCTGGAATTATTTCAAGAAAATGGAGTAGAATTTAAATATTAACTATAGATGCCAAATATTTTCATATTTGGTCAAAAATGCTTCTTTTGAAAAAAAACGATTGCCATAAATTACCGTATCCAGTTCAATATTGTATTGGAAAAGTTTCTTATCTACCCATAAAACTTGTTGTGCTTATTCAGTTCCCAATATAGGTCTGAACTGAAGCAAAAGTAAAAACTCGCATCAGTTAAAACAGACAACAAAACAACTTGGAACAGCCAAACTCACTGTACATATTGTCATAGAAAATTTCTAGAACTCAGCAAATATTTCATATTCAATTACAAGCATTTTTAAAACACTATTTGATTTGGCCTAGATGTGGCCAGGAAAATCGCTACATAACTCCCATGTCTCTTGGAAGTCTTGGCAGTTCAAAGCTATTTTTTTAGAAGAAACATTTTTATTTACAAGAATGGCAGGGACTTCTTCTATATTTGGTGCACTTATAATGCTAGCTAGTTTGGTAATGAAATGTCTGCAAGAAAAGCACCAAGTTCAGAGAGCATCAAGGACCCCACAGTTCAACTCTGAGCTACAAATATTGTTTTCTATCAGAAGAGAATGTGTGTGTGTGTGTGTGTGTGTGTCTGTGTGCGTGTGTGTTAAACTGTTTGTTCTAGACCTGGACTATATGAGTAGTGTAAACAAGGATTTTTTGTATGTTTTTCTCTCCCATACAAATGTCTTATAATAGGAAATTTGTATCGTCAGATTCACAACTTTACTGGGATCTCAATGGATCCCCTTTATATCTCTATGTGCTGGACTTTTCTTTTTCACCCTCTCACCACTAGTGGTGCCATCAGAGATGCTCTAATGAAAGTCATGGAATCAATACCCATGGCAGGCAAAGTGATAAGGGAATTATTTCCCTGTTATGTAATATTATGTTTTGCTGTTGTAGAAGTTCAGTTGCATAGTAACTGTAGGGCCCTTAAATCCAGCCTCTTTCATATTATGTCCATGTTAGGCAAAAATCTGAAAAAAAATGTCCGTTTTGATATGTTGAACCTGAACCTTGGTAATACAACCTAGAAAATGCAGGTGTGTTGATTACAATTTTTTGGCTGGCAAACATGCAAGTTTATGCTAAAAAAAGAAAATCAGTGAGTTATCTCTGAGCTAAAAGAAGTGTCTGTCTGAAATTATGTAGACATCCTATCATTGTCTGAAACAGGAGTTACTGAAATATAATTCTAGTGTAAATTTATGTGAAAAGTCATTTATACATAAATTTGTAAATGGAATCTCTCCAGATCATTTATTGGCTAGTCTGTACATTAAAACTATGACAAACCAACATTTGGATGCAAGCTACATACTTGAATCTGCTGTATTATTTTTGAGGCAAAAGATGTTAGTTACCTCAAGTGCTTCCTTGTTAGGAAGGCAGGTCGTGAGTTTAGCTATAATCAGATTTAGTCACATAACTGCTCTTCTCAACATAAATATACTTTTTTTACTCAATGGAACTACTCACTGTAGACTGTTTAGTTCATCTCATTTTTGAGTGGTGTTATACTGAAAAGAATATTCATAAGAGGTAGTCAAAATATATTTGTTTTTCAAGAATAGGTTTTGTGAAAAATATACCTCTAGAATGAATGAAGGAAGGAAGGCATTAAGTAGCAGATTTTGTATATTTCAAGTGCGGCACATATACTTGAAGAATATAACTTGAAATGAATAACCTAGCATGGAGTAGTAAAGTCATTTATATTCAGAGTTTACTACATTGAGGAGAACCAGTCAATTGAATTTTGCTCCTGTGTCTCAATTAAGAGAACTTATTTTCTAATCATTTTTTCAAGCAGGGCTCTTTCCTGGAATCATTTATTGACTCAGCATAAAAATCAGTGGCCCTGTTTGGTGGTTAAAACAAAATCAGCTTTGGGATAGCAAAATAATCAAATTAAATATGTTGGGCCATGTTTTACCGAAAACAGGACTCCCAATAAGCAAGGATCTATATGGGAGGAGTGATAAATTAGCAAGAGACTAGAAGTGCGCAAACCTTCAGACAAGAATCTCATGGAAACCATCAATTACATATTTAATATATATTCCTGGGTCAATGAAATAATCTGCTTCTTAAATAATTAAGGAATTAAAAAAAACATATAATTAGCTTTTTTTAAAAGCTTTTTCTAAAATTGAATGCTCTCCAAAAAAACACCAAACAAACTAATGATTTTAAAATGCCTGGAAGATTAAAAAAAAATATAAATACGTAAATAGACATATACCTGTACAATGAGGCTTGCAATTTCCTATAAGCTTCTGGCACCTTTAGCAACAGTCTGAACCTACTGATGATGTCTATAACTGACCTATATTCTATGTCTAGTATATATCCTTTATGAACGCAACTGAGACTGGTAGTGTGGATCAACAAATCAAAAATAATGGAAGCCAATCAAAAAGGTAGGATACAGTTCAAGCTTGTTTAGGTACTAACTGTGATTCAAAGGAAGGACTTCATTGATAGATATTGCGAGTAAAGGGAATAGCAACATAAAATTCAACTAAAAACCTGAAGAAATAGTTTTCTTCACCTGAAATTGAAAGTACAAAATCCTCTACACCCTCCATTTGTTAACAGAGAGGAAACGCCACCATGAGACTGTCAGCATTCAGAAGATTCACAATAACTGACCAGATATGTGTTAATTCCAAAGAAAAAAATTCAAAAGCAAGCAGATTACCTCTCAAAATATATCTTTGAATATAATCGTGAAACTGAGACAAAAATCACATCGGATTAACTTCTTAAATTGTAAATTTGAACTGAATCATAATTCAAATTAGACCTTGGTTTATTTACAGATCCTTAAGATCCAGGCATTTGAACAGCAAAAGGTTTCAACAGAATTTAAAAGGAGGTTTTTTTGTTTTTTGTTTTAAGCATTGCAGATGTCTTCTCTGTTGCAACAAAGCAGGAATTACCATCATAACAAAAATGCATTCAGAACTTCTGCAGATGCAGCCTGATTTGTGATGCCACCAGAACAGGAGAAGCAGCACAGCTACATTTTGGTGCATAAAGCAACATAGGGGAACTACTTGTTGGTTATGTAAATGAAGCATCAGATTGGTCCCTGCATTGTGCACTGTGTGCATTCTGACTCTTCATGAAAGAAATGCCACCATCTTCAGTTTGGTCTACCAATGACCCATAAGAGTCTGATAATTCTCAAGATTCCAGCTTGAATGTGTGGAATTCAATGCTCCGTTATATGCTGGTTTCATGATTCTCTGAGGCTACTGCATCACTGTATTTTATAGCAGTTCCCATCAATGTACCAGATGGCAAGGCAATTATATTGTTATTTAATATAACAAAACATTAGAAAAAGAGCAAATTTGTGTCCTTTATCCTGTGAGGACATTTTGATTTAAAGTCCATCCGCTATCATATTCCACAGTAAGTATCTGAATAATTGAACAAGAACTTTTTTTTTGAAAGGTGATAGGTAAAATTATTATATTTTGTCAAATCTTCTCCCATCTCTTTTTTTACAGAAATCCGAAACTTCTATTGTAAAGTATGGAGAATGCATTTATTTCTTCATGAGTTTTATCTGGTTTCTCTTCAGATTATATATCCCAAGCAGTCTTTTTTTTCAAAATTTCTGAATGATAACATCTCTGACTAAGGTTAGTGAATGTGCTATATCATAGCTGGATCACCCTGTTTCTAGTTCAACACTTAGCCATAGATTAGACTGACTCAGCTGCTCTAATCTATGTAAATTCTCCATCTTTTTTCCCCTTTCTTTTAGTGTTTGGAAGCTAAAAAAAACACACCTTGAATCTGTGGCATTGGCAGACTGCTTGCCATTTTCAAACCCTTGACAATAACTATGTGGAACAGATACTCATTGCTAGTCCCTGCCAGTCAGCAAATTTCAACAATGAAGTCTGTTTTCTAAGTTGATGCACTGCCTTTCTCTTCAACTTTTCAAATTTTTCCCCAGTATTGCCTGAAACTACATCTTATCAGGAAAGCAGAATAAATGTTATATATGATTGTATTGCAAAGCATAGAAAAGAAAGAAAATAGTTGCACAGTGCAGACTGACTGTTAAAAGCTTGGTCTCCGAAGCCTACATGTGAAGAAAGAACTCCAAACCAGGGGCCACTTGGATATTATTCCCTATCTTCTGTTTTGTAAAACAAAACAAAACAAAACTCTTAAAATAATATTATAGTTTTCATACAATGTAAGAATCTTTGTAATTAAATATGGAATTATTATATTTTACATGGGTTTTTTTTCCCCTCCCTAGTGAAGACACAGATAGCTGTCCATAGATATCATTTGATACTATAATACAATCAGTCCTAGGAAAAGATGACTTCATTTAACACAAAATGTTATTCATGCAAACTGCACAGTGTTGCAAATACACTATACTACAGGTAGTTCTAGACTTACAGCAGTTCATTTAGAGAGATTTCAAAATTACAATGGTACTGAAAAAAGTGACTTATGACTGTTTTTCACACTTGTGACACTTGCAGCATCCCCAGGGTCATGTGATCAAAGTTCGGACACTTGGTAACTGACTCACACTTACGATGGTTTCAGTGTCATGGGGGTCATGTGATCCTCTTTTGCGACCTTCTGACAAGCAAAGTCAATGGGGGAAGCCAGATTCACTTAACAACTACTGTATGTTACTGGCTTAACTGTGAGTCACTTAACTGTAACATGAAAGGTCATAAAATGGAGCAAAATTCACTTCTCAAATGTTTCATTTAGCAATAGAAGTGTTGGGCTCGGTTGTGGTTGTAAGTTGAGGACTACCTGTACTTTCTGAAGAGCACTCATTTGCCCTGAAAACCATGAGAAGAAGCAGGATATTACTGAAATCTTGAAATTAGAGGAGCAGGTACATATAGTATAATGCTCATATGCTGTAGTCTGTGATTGTTCAACTCCGTCTTTAGGCTTTAGTAAAGCCACCTCTCAAATTTTCAAACAGCTTTAGCAATCAAGGCATGGTCAAAATATGTAAAATAAATCCTCAAAAGGAACCAATGGAAACTTATTTAAATGTGACTCACAATGCAGTTCTATCCTTACGAAATCTCTGATTCCCAGATTCTCTAAAAACACACCAGAAGAAGCTGTAGTTTTAAAGAAAAAGGACATGTCTGCACTTAGTTCTCCATGAAAAGTGGGGAAATGGAGATAGGAGGCCTCGGTGTTGAAGGAGGCTGCGTTCCAAAACTCTCCTATATATAGAAAAAAAGAAGGTAGAAAATTCCATTACACATATAGTTGTAGTTAATGAATTGGCATCTGATATATTAATTATCCCCAAATAGTGCACTAAATGCCTTCCTTTGAAATGGAAGCTCAATTCATAAGTGCCACAATTCACATGTAGTTGAAGTCTGCCTTTTTCCCATATCATCTACAAAGGCTTAATTCCAAATCATGCAATGTAAAAAATCAAATTGGTGATACTAAAGGACCTTCTCAATTGCTTTCTCAATAGTATGACATTTTGGCAACTAGGAAAGATTCATGCTGGGCCCTCTTTGATGGCCTTTGAGGATGATGAAAGCAATCCCATCATCATGAATCTGAAAGACACTTCCCTTATGTTTATATCTGTTGCTATCTGTTTTCTTGTGAACTTTTGATTGTTCTTTTCTTGTTGTCTACTACTTTTCTTATTTTCATCTTTGATTGTTGACCAGCTTAGGGTTCCATTTGAAGACCAACCAGTAGATTACAAATATTAAAAGGAAGGAAGGAAGGAAGGAAGGAAGGAAGGAAGGAAGGAAGGAAGGAAGGAAGGAAGGAAGGAAGGAAGGAAAGTTAAAATGCATGTATTTGCATACATAGGTTTTATAGGTAATAGTTAATTCCTAGTTAATGGAAATTACACTACAGTTTCATTTTCACTGCTTTACCACCCATCCAAAGACTAGAACAAGGCTATTATACTATTTCTAAGAGTGCTTATCAGTCTTACGTGAAATACCAGTTATTATGCAGTTCATGAGCATGTTAGGAAATTGATTTTCCTTATCAATTTTCAAGAAAGTTGAGTCCTAAAGTTACTTTGTTGGCAATTATACCGCATATTTAAATCTCTTTATACCATTGTAATATATATGTACGTCTATGTATTTATCTCTTTCATAAGCTGTATATCATTTGGTAAATTAAATCAGACAATATCAACCAGTGAAAGCTAAATATATTTTCTCTGGTTAGTTTCAAGGGTCTCTTTCTTTTTTAGAAATGTCATTTCCAAAAAAAATATAATAGATAAATTACAAATGAGTTCTAAACCTCAAGTTTCAGTTATACTCAATAGATTCTCTTTTTTTCTTACTTTGTATTAGTTTTTAATCTTCTTGTTTAAAAGTTTTAATTTTGTAAAACACCTTGAGGGAATTTTCTGATCAGAAAGACAGGATATAAATAGATAGCACTTTCTATCTAATTTCACAGTATTCCAGCATGTGCTGATTTATTAACATCTGAACTGATAAGTTTCTTAACTAAACAGAAAAGATACATTGATTTGGTTCTAACATTAAGAACAAAATATACATAATATAACATTATATTTTTCTTACTTTTTCAAATTCCTCAGTGTTATTTTCTACAAACACACACACACACACACACACACACACACACACACACAGAGAGAGAGAGAGAGAGAGAGAGAGAGAGAGAGAGAGAGAGAAAGAGAGAAACCTCACTCATTTATTCTCAAATGAGTACAGAGAAGAGCAACAAAGATGATTAGGGGACTGGAGACTAATACATACAAGGAACGGCTGCTGGAATTGGGTATGTGTAGTTTAATGAAAAGGACGAGGGGTGACATGATAGCAGTGTTCCAATATCTCAGAGGCTGCCACAAGGAGGAGGGACTCAAGCTATTTTCCAAAGTGCCCAAAGGCAGGACAAGAAGCAATGGATGGAAACAAATCAAGGAAAGAAGCAACCTGGATCTAAGGAGAAACTTCCTGACTGTTAGAACAATTAACCAGTGGAACAAGCTGCCTCCAGAAGTGGTGAATGCTCCAACACTGGAAGTTTTTAAGAAGAGACTGGACAGCCATTTGTCTGAAATGGTATAGGGTTTCCTGCCTGAGCAGGGGGTTGGACTAGATGACCTCCAAGGTCCCTTCCAACATTATTATTATTATTATTATTATTATTATTATTATTATTATTATTATTATTATTATTATTATTATTATTATTATTATTGAACAAATAAATGCAATAGTCTATACTCTGGGGAAATGTATATAAAATGTATCTTTTTTGTACTTATATATCTTTGCTATATGCATTTTTCTTAAAGCAAAAATATATATATGCATTTTCCTAGATTCACTAGTGTATGCCCAAAATGTTTCATAGTGATGCAGAAAATAGAGCAGACGTAAGCTTCAAATGCTTCCAAAGTTATTGAAAGCAAACTTAAAGTAAGAACTTACTCAAAATCATTTTACTGCAGTGCTGAATGTTCTAATCTAAATTACATTTCATCAGCTTTTACAGATACAAGAGCTGGATGTGCTTTATTATCTTGTTGCTTCAAGTTTATATTTCAAGTATGATATTAAATCTACACTTTTATTTTCAAATAAGAATCACTCAGCGTAGAGATGCATAGACCTAGCTGCAAAAGTAACCTTTGCCGTTTTCAGAAGGTTATGACTTGATTTAGATTTCCAGATCAAATGTACACTATAAACAATTATTATTATTATTTATTTATATTCATAACACTGATGAGAGGAAAACAGCCCTTTCCCTGTCCAATGATCAGCTACTGTGCAGGGAAAAAATGGATTCAAATTTAACCTGAAAATCCTATGAATTGTGTGCATGAACACACACACACACACAGAGAGAGACACACAGACACACACAGACACACACACACACACACACACAGAGAGAGAGAGAGAGAGAGAGAGAGAGAGAGAGAGAGAGAGAGAGAGAGAGAGAGAGAGGGAGAAATTTCAATTGATACTAAATCACACAACTGATTTACTTACTATCACCCTGGCAAAGTAAAGGTCCAAGTTTATAAGCTGCTTCAGAATTTGGACGGCCTGTATCTGTGATGACCAGTTCTGTTACTGGCAAATGGTCTTTGTAGGACAGAAGTCCTGTGTCATTTGTCCTGTCCCAAATAAAGAGAGAGTTTCAGAACAAATGTTCATGACCACCTTTCAGACCTATGGAAGAATACTACCTTTATAAATGTGTGTAACAACAACAACAACAACTGCTTTTGAAGAGGATATATGGATAAGATAGTCATGGCATGGAACATTACAGTATTTTTAGTAGCAAAAACTGATATAGCATGAATGATAGAATGAAACCATTATAGCTCCACAGCATCTAGCTTTACGTAACCATGAATTTTCCTGTTCTATTAGGAAACTAATTGACCTCTTACAGTAAATAGGTAATTATTCATAACATGTCGATGTCTTTAAGAAACAGAGCCCCATGTAGCTTAGCAAGAAAGAAAATAAATGATAAATAGCAGAAAATATTTCAGCTTATTGAATTGAATGGCTTTAATTCCCTAGACTCAGTGCTGAACTTATTAAATACAGTGTAAATGCTGTATTCTTGCATAGAGGGAATCTTGAATAATTATGTTTTTTGGACTAATTATTTACTGGTAGTGCTCATTTAATTATAATAATTAGGACTGGAATTTCCATGGCCAAACACCATGGTGAAAAAGTGCTATCTTTAAGTCAATCCCACACTTGCAGTAAATGTGACATCATGTGGTTGCCATTTGCAACTTCGTGCTTGCTTCCCCATTGCCTTTGCTTGTCAGAAGCTGGCACCGAAGGTTACAAATATGACTGATATTGCAGAGGATATTGCAGCATGATAATTACAAGGCAATCATCAAAATAGCCAGATTGTGATTGTGTGACTTTAGGGACGTTGTAACTATTTATAAATATGAGAATTGGCTGTAAGCATTAACTTGATGCCCAAAATTTGAGTGATTGTTAAACAAGGACCACCTGTACTGAATCAGAATATAGGTCAGTTCAGCAATGTTGACACTGATTGAAAGACATTTCTGACTCTAATTGGCAGACACCTCCAAGAACCTGAATATGGGAGGGTGCTCTTACAAAGCATGTGTTCTGACAGGGAATTACAAACCAGAACCATGTTCTGTTCTTGTGACAAATCAATAATTTGGGACCAAATGGTCATCATGGTTTTTGAAGTCTAATTGCTGCACGATAACATGCAACTCTTAACTTTGTTCATGTTTTCCAACAAAGAATATCTAATGTTTAGGTTTCTTTCATTACAGCAGGCATGTCAAACTGCAGGCTCGTGGGCTGAATAAATCATGCTAAAACCGTGCCCACCCCATTGCCAGCAATGGGGGAAAAGTCCTCATACATCGTGTGATGTCATGTGATGACACAAGTTTTACATGCCTGCATTACAGTAAGGATTGGAGAATCTTAACCTTTTTTGGGTATTTGAGGGCACAATTGTTTTGAAGAAAATCTGTGGAATTTATAAAAAAAAGGAAATTAATGATATATTTTTCGCTAATAAAAATTTGCAAAGACTTGCTTTATGAATCAGTCACCTCTGAAGTTAGAACAGGCAACTATTCCTTTTAAACCTTAAAAAAGTTGAAAACAAGTTATTAGGATTGTGTAAACATTGAAATTAATTGAGAAAAATTTTCAGTTTTCATTGGACACTCAAATTGCATTAAAAAGTAAATATGAATTGGACTGATATAAATCCAAATTGATTCAGATTTGCACTATTAAAATTCATACATGTATGTCCAGAAAACATCTGAATCCAATGAAATCAGTTAGGATGCATTATGTACATTTAAATGAATCCATCAAGATTGAACTGGACATGTTTTCTGAATATGATCAAACTAAACCATCAATTCAGTTTATTGAACTGGTTCAAAGCAATTTATCAAAATGCTCCAAATCAATTTAGTATACTTAATATTTATTTCCAATATTTATTAAATATTCACAGGGTATAATAACTAAAGTTTTTCAGAGAGATCCAGTTTCAGATTCCCTGAGTTCTTTTCACATGTGGCAAGCTTAATCTTCTGAGAAGTGTTCACAGTGTTATAATTGTTTTTTTTCATTTTTTAAAAAAAATAAAATTCTAATTTTCCTACAACAATCAATGGACACTTTTTTTTTACTTAGGCCTCGAGTGAAATTACAGATAATTCTTGATAACTGTGATTCATTCAGTGACCATTCTAAGTCATGATTGTGCTGAATGAAAGAATTTACAACTAGTCCCCAAAGTTACAGTCGCTACAGCATCCCCATGCTTGCAAGTACAACACGTTGCCAAGCACTCTGGGATCATGTGATTGCCATTTGCAATCTTCCCTGCCACCTTTCCAAGGATGTTAATGCTGCTTGGAAGTCACTGCTGCCTACCAAGATAATCCCCCCTCATCTTTGGGGGTTGGCCCAAATCTCTGCTGAATTACAAATAGGATTTTGGAACAGGGCATTTCCAGTTTCCTCTTGACTCTGGAAATTGTACTTGGACTGTTAGTACCAAAAACCAAGCAGAATTTTCAGCCAGAAAGGATTTTCAAACCCAAAGTAGAAAGGCTTCAGAATCCTCTCAAATCTAAAAATGCAAGCAATTCCAAGGGTCTCCCATAGTCTGTTTGATCCTACACATACTCCCACACTCCCTTTCCCAAAAAGTAAGTCCCGGGCTTGCAAATGACTTGATTGTGGAAAGCCAGAAGGAGGTTGCTTCACCTAACAACAGGGCCATTCACTTATTGACAACAACTGAAACTGCTTAGATTGCCATCACTAAGCAAAGTGGTCATATTTTATTACTGCAACACTTAGCAACAGCACTCCTGGTCCTAATTGTCATCATATGCAGGGACTACCTGCACACAATTCAGGTTCTAACTGGATAATTTTGACTTGAACTGAATCATACATTCATCATCCTGTAATCAGAATAGTTTTCTAGAACTAATATTGTTTCAAAGATATTTGTTTATCTACCTCATAACTACTTGTTCCCAAACATGATGTGCCCTGAAGTATTACGACTGTTCTTCTCAAGTTTTTCAAATGACTAGGAATTTTTCCCTACTCTGACCCCAAAATGTAGTGAATATGGAATTGGAAAAGATTGGTAAAACCAACAATTTTGCAATGTTTTATCTTATCACAGAAATTATGAAATTAATAATTCTGAATTTGTTACATTCAATATTTGCAACAATACTTCCCTCTCCAAATATGAAGGACAATTTTAATTTCACTCAAAGGAGGAGAAGAATGTAACTATAACATAAACTAGAAGTTGTCTTTTTGTCTTTTTCATATAACCATTTTTAAAGTCTTGAACAGACGAACCCAAAATAAATCTGAATCCTCAAAAAAATCTTTTACTGTAGCAGGAAAGGTCTATGGGGCAAAAAAATCAGAAGGAATCTGGTAGGACTTTTTCAGGTAATAAATTTTATTAAGTGTCTCAAATAAGATCTGATCTGATGAAGTGGGATGAAGGTCACAAAAAATTGTCCCCTTTAATAATTTTAATTGGAAAGGGTGCTTGAAAGGTCCTTCTGTATATTTCATAAAAGAAAAAAAAAAGAGAAGCAGTGCATGGAGTGGTGGGTTCTGTAACATCAACGATGAGCCAAAAATAAACATTTGTTCAGAGATCATCATTAGCACAGTAGATCTGCAAGACAATTTTTTAAAAAAACAACAACAACCCAACAACATGTACAATGCTTTGAATCTATTGGGTGAGACAGAAGGGAAGTATCCAATGCAAAATGTCTACAATTCTTTCTTTTTCTGGGGAGGGAATAAAAATTAAGGGGTAGGCAAAGACTGCCCTTTCTCAGCCACATTTTTGAGATTTCAAATTAAAGATTTCCATTTTTAAATGCTGAAGTAATGATGTAATGTTTCATAGGTGTGTTCTAGAAATTTAACAAAGCTCAGCAATCCAGCACCAAATTTGCTTGCTTTCCAAACTGTTTATATGCATATTTATATTTAGCTTTAAAAATGGGCTGCTTTTTAACAAATGAAAATCAGATTTATGCATGAGGAAAATGCAAATTGATTGGGTTTTTAGCAGAGGTTTGCAAAAATATTAGATGATTATGAAGGGATGGAGTTGTCACAATTACAGAAGAGCAAGTGAAGAAGGTTTTTTGCTCAATCCTTTCTCTTTTTAAAGCAGTTGGCATTTAGTAGTATTGTGATAAAATTAGATGGCATATTACAGCCATGTTGTTGTTGTTGTTAGCTGCGAAGTCGTGTCCGACCCATCGCGACCCTATGGACAATGTTCCTCCAGGCCTTCCTGTCCTCTACCATCTTCTGGAGTCCATTTAAGCTCACGCCTACTGCTTCAGTGACTCCATCCAGCCACCTCATTCTCTGTCGTCCCCTTCTTCTATTGCCCTCGATCTTTCCCAGCATTAGGCTTTTCTCCAGTGAGTCTTTCCTTCTCATTAGGTGGCCAAAGTATTTGAGTTTTAGCTTCAGGATCTGGCCTTCTAAAGAGCAGTCGGGATTGATCTCCTCTAGGACTGACCGGTTTGATCGCTTTGCAGTCCAAGGGACTCGCAGGAGTCTTCTCCAGCACCATAGTTCAAAGGCCTCAATTCTTTGGCGCTCAGCCTTTCTTATGGTCCAACTTTCACTGCCATACATTGCAACTGGGAAGACCATAGCCTTGACTATACGCACTTTTGTTGACAGGGTGATGTCTCTGCTTTTTAGTGTGCTGTCTAGATTTGCCATGGCTTTCCTCCCCAGGAGCAAGAGTCTTTTAATTTCTTGGCTACAGTCCCCATCTGCAGTGATCTTGGAGCCCAGGAAAATAAAATCTGTCACTACCTCCATTTCTTCCCCATCTATTTGCCAGGAATTGAGAGGGCCAGATGCCATGATCTTGGTTTTCTTAATGTTAAGTTTCAACCCAAGTTTTGCACTCTCCTTCTTCACCCGCAACAAGAGGCTCTTTAGTTCTTCTTCACTTTCTGCCATTAGAGTGGTATCATCTGCGTATCTTAGGTTGTTGATATTTCTTCCGGCAATCTTAATTCCAACTTTTGATTCATCTAGCCCTGCCTTTCTCATGATGTGCTCTGCATATAAGTTAAATAGGCAGGGCGACAGTATACAGCCTTGCCGGACTCCTTTCCCAATTTTGAACCAATCAGTGGTTCCATGTCCAGTTCTCACTGTTGCTTCTTGACCCGCATATAGGTTTCTCAAGAGACAAATAAGATGGTCTGGTACTCCCATCTCTTTAAGAACTTGCCACAGTTTGTTATGATCCACACAATCAAAGGCTTTAGCATAGTCAATGAAGCAGAAGTAGATGTTTTTCTGGAATTCCCTAGCTTTCTCCATGATCCAGCGTATGTTGGCAATTTGATCTCTAGTTCCTCTGCCTCTTCGAAATCCTGCCTGTACTTCTGGTAGTTCTCGATCCACATACTGCTGAAGTCTAGCTTGTAGGATTTTAAGCATGACTTTACTAGCATGAGAAATGAGTGCAATGGTGCGATAGTTTGAACATTCTTTGGCACTGCCTTTCTTTGGAATTGGAATGTAAACTGATCTTTTCCAATCCTGTGGCCACTGTTGAGTTTTCCAAATTTGCTGGCAAATTGAGTGTAGCACTTTTACTGCATTGTCTTTTAAGATTTTGAATAGCTCAGCTGGAATACTGTCACCTCCACTAGCTTTGTTGTTGCTCAGCTTTTCTAAGGCCCACTTCACTTCACATTCTAGGATGTCTGGCTCGAGGTCAGTGACCACCTCATTGTGATTATCTGGGACGTTAAGCTCATTACAGCCATAGCAGGCTTTAAAAAATTAAAGATGATTAATAATAATTAACATTCTCTCCCTGCATTTTGGCAGGCAGCATGGATGAAAACTTCATGTGTAATATTAAATTACATTAATGTTTTAATCAAAGCATCATTATTTTAAGAAAGTATTTTGGTTTGGGTCTGATTTATGAAAAATGTTTTGACTTGGCAATGCTTTCTAAAATCTTTCATCTTTATCATACTTTGGCATGAATGTATTACAGCAGGCATTTACCGATCTTTTCTTTACTGTATCCCAGGCAAACTGTTCTCTGCATAATGAGAAAAGTGTTACCTTCTTTTCTGTTTCTGAAAAATAAACCTGTAAGTCTCCAATATTTCCTTTTCCACTATCCCACACTATCCTACCATTTTACAGAGAAACTAATCTAACATTTTAAAATAGAATAAAGAAATGTAATAGATTCTAAGATAAACATTCCCTGCAATTCTGAAAGTAGATATTTTTTGTTTCCACTCGGTTAACATCTTTCCCACCCTATGTGATTTTTCAACACTCAAAAGATCATTTGTCATTTACAGGGGTTTTTCTATTCTTGAAGGAACTCTGTCTAATGACCATTCTTTTGTTTCCTGAGGTTTTACAATCCATCTTTAAAGAGCCTTAAGATAAATAGAGATCCACTCAGAATGCGGTCTGCATGGCAGGTCTACTTGTTTGTGAATCTAGGACTCACAAGAGATTATCCGTCATCCAGGTCATGGTTGTCCCAAAGATGCTTTTTCAAGAGGCAACTGGATTTTCTTGTTTTTCTTTGAAAATGTTTCACTTCTCATCCAAGAAGCTTCTTTAGCTCTGAGCTCTAGAGCTTACATAAATTAGCAATCAAAGCTTTTCCTTTCTGTTGAATAGCTAAGCACAGAAACCTGCCAGCCAATCAGTGATTATTTGCTCCCTATTTTATCTCATTCATGAGAATAAAAAAGGATATTTTGCTAACATTTATCCAAGTTTATGAGCTTTTCACAATAACAATAATCTGTGCTCTTCCAAACTTATAAAATAGTATAGGGTTTCCTGCCTGAGCAGAGGGTTGGACTAGATGACCTCCAAGGTCCATTCCAACTTTACTATTACTATACAGTTTGGAAAGCAAGCATATTTGGTGCTGGATTGCTGAGCTTTGTTAAATTTCTAAAACACACCTATGAAACATTACATCATTACTTCAGTATTTAAAAATAGGAAAACTTTAATCTGAAATCTCAAAAATGTGGCTGTTACCACATTATATACTATAATGCCTGTATGCTATTATATTAGTAGCCCAGAAGTTGAGTAGACAAGAATATCTCTTTTCATGAAAGTATATAGACCAATTCTTCAACCACAAGGTAACATAAATTTCTGGGTTTTGAACATCTTTCACTGTCCTGAAATGATATTTCTTTGGCCGTAGATACAATATTACTGGCCAAATGAAATATGAAAACATGATTGTGACCAATATAAACCCACCTTTTCCCATTATCAAAAAGGTCAAACATCTTTGTCAAAACCCTTTCATTTCTTACCCATATCTTCTTGGTCTCTCAGATATTAAGGAATTAAGGTTTATATTCCTTCAAGTTTTCCCAGGTTATCAACATCAGGCAACTGACTACCAGAACAATATGTTTTTACTCAAAAGAAAACTGGCATTTAGTAAGCGTGTACAATAATAAGTCCTTATGTTTGACTCTTTTTTTTATTGAAAAGTTTTATCATACATTTTATCTTTAACAATCCTCCCTACCCCTCCCCCCTCCCCTCCCCCCCCGACTTCCATGAGCTAAGTACAAGGTATAAAAAACAAAAAAAAAATCATAAACATCCATATGCTAACAACCATAAACTCTAAAATCTATCACTCTCTAGCTCATATAGGATAACTACAAACACTATTAATATAAAATATATAAAAAAGAGAAAAAAAAGAGAAAAGAAAGGAAGACTTATTCAAATGCTACATGAAACTTTTTAGTCCCATATTTATTCTGGATATACTCGATCCATTTTCTCCACTCCATAATATAACGTTCTTGCGAGTGATCTTTCAAATAAGCCGATATCTTTGCCATCTCTGCCAGGTCAGAAACCTTTAAGGTCCATTCTTCTATAGTCGGCAGTTCCTCCTTCTTCCAATACTGACCTATTAAGAGTCTTGCTGCCGTAATTAAATTCAGCATCAACTTATGTTTGACTCTTGAATTATACGATAGGAAAAGGGAAAGGAAAGGAAAGGAAAGGAAAGGAAAGGAAAGGAAAGGAAAGGAAAGGAAAGGAAAGGAAAGGAAAGGAAAGGAAAGGAAAGGAAAGGAAAGGAAAGGAAAGGAAAGGAAAGGAAAGGAAAGGAAAGGAAAGGAAAGGAAAGGAAAGGAAAGGAAAGGAAAGGAAAGGAAAGGAAAGGAAAGATTAGGTTCAAACATTCCAAAACTATGGGGTCTTTTTCAATTCTTTTGCCCATCCTGCATCATCTAGGAATGTGCTGAAAATGACTACTAAGGAACATTTGGTTCAGTCCTAAGAAAATCATAGCCAATTTCAGATTTGAGGGGGCATGTGGGGATGAAGCATTTTAGGAAAGTGTAGTGGAGGAATACTGAGGGCAGCTCTATAGTATTAGAATTTCCTGACATTTTTTTACACCTGAAAAAAGAGTTAGAAGCACACAAAAACACAGTTTAAAATTTGGCCTCGAGAATAAAAGAAATGAGAGGGAAAACAATCACCATTCATTTCTGTCAGCATCACAGTTGCAGTCATGTTGAGAGTCAATGCAACTTCCTTCTATTCCACAAGCACACTTCTGCACATCAGGAATGGAACCTCCCCAGTATGTCTGTGTCTCATTGATTTTTCCAATCCACCAGCTGAATGGAATGCCATCTATAAGGCAAGTTAGAACCAGTTAGCGTTTCTAGAGTGTGACAATGCTGTGTAGTAGTAGCTTTGGCTCAAGGAAACCAAATAGCTTACAATTTTTTAAAAAAATAAATAAAATTATCCCACTATGATAAAACACCAAAATATTTTTCATTATAATGTTTCATTACCATGAGTAACATACTGTGAAGGTTTCTCCTTAGAGCATGACTTGAAACAGAGAACTGGTAATCCCTGAATTGGTCAGCCATGATATTAGAAACATTTATCTTTAACAGGACACTTCAGAAATTTGCTTTATGAAAAGACGGAAGTCCTCCTTCCCAAAACATTCAGGTAATTTTCATTTTGTGGAGATCGATAAAAGATCAATACACTGCTGTGAGATTAGAAGAATAAATATTGTCTAAAAAGGCTTCAACTTGGTTAAAAAAAGTTACTGTGATAAGAATTACAAAAGTAATAATCATGTGCTAAACAGTTGGAATAGTTTCATGTAGGAACAACTGGGAATGTTAATGGTCTTATGGCAGACTACTTAACTGTCATCCAAGATATGACAATGATAGTCATATTACAAGTAACATTGTGCCAAAATCTATCTTCCAATTTCCTCTAAAATCTTATTCTCCTACAAAAACATATTTCTATTTTCCCATACTCTCTGATGTTTTAGAATATATTTAGATAGTGTTTTTGAGTTGTTGCTGTTCTCTTTTCCTTCAGGAAAGTGCTATGGATATTTTCTTTTATTTTACAAATCTCCCCATCCCCATCTGAATGTGTACACCTCCTAGGCCCGCAAAGTCTGATGGGAAAAGTTTTGTTACCAGATTTAAGTGCAATGTATGAAGCTAGGGACGTGACATACTGCTGGATCAATTATAGAAGCATCCTGTTCTAGGCTTTAGCAGATGTAATAAAGATCAGTTAGAAACTGGATTACTGTAATAGCAACCTTGTGTTACATGCAGAAGTCCAAAGAGATAGTGATACTGATACTCAGTTAAAAAAAAAGCACAATGATTAAGTGAGTGGTTTCAGGCCTTGGCAGAAGAAGAATAGTTTAAGAATCTAAGGATTTATATCAGGAACTGAGCAAGCATGATAGAACAACAGAATAACAGTGAAGATAAAGACATTATTGCAATAGCTGATTTTGTTCTAACTGAAGGCTTTGTAATGATTCCTGCAGAGTTGACACCCAGGTCCAGTTGCTGCTTACTAATGGAAAGTAGTCAAAAAAGACTTATTAATCCCCTATATCTTTCTTCTGGACAAGTCTCACATACTGAATCAAGTACTGTTGAATCTTCTGTGAGTTCCTGCCTCAACAGATGTTCTACCTTGAGTTAGAACCCTTCCAGGCTGACCATGATTCTATGACCATGATAGAGAAACATATTACTGGACATCTTATAATTCTGTTGATGTGGTTTTTAGTTTTATTAAGAAAAAAAGTACCTCAAGAAAATTCTTTTGAGTCAAAGTTTTTTAAAAATAGAAATGGTTTATGTAATTTTACTAGTATAATTTGGTTTAATGTATCCAATTCCATAAAATATTTTTTCACATACAAATCTTTCCTCAGCACAATTTACAACAAGAATAAAAAAATCTCCAGTTTTAATTCTCCAGTATGATAAATTAAAGAAGAGTTGCTGCTGGCTAAATAGAGCGGTAAATGCACAAAATACAGAGAAAAGGATAATTACTAATGGATCTGAAGCATGAAGACAATCCATTTTAAAGAAGAAAGAAAGGTGAACTTTATGATAAATGCTGAAGAAAACAATATGTAGTAATGTTAAAATATGTGATGCTGTGCATGTGGATCCTGATTTTGTTAGGAATAGTCAATTATCCACAAGAGCAATTGCTGCATTTTAAAAATACGGAATTTGTTTCTGCACACTTTGCTTTTAAAAAAAAATCTAATTAGGGGATGCATAAAATCTGAGTGTAGATCATGGTTTTCAGACTCTGTATGACAGAGGTGTCGAACTACTGGCCCATGTCACAAGGAAACTATGCCCACCCCATTGCCGGCAATGGGGGGAAAGTTCTGATAAGTCGTGTAACGTCATGTGACATCGCAAGTTTGACATGTCTGCTCTATGATGTCCCAGCCTTTAATTCATTGATTTGTTCACATGCTGCACAACAATCTGGCCAGCAGGCCTTTAAAATGAGCTCATAGTTCCAGAAGGAGAAAGAAAATGTGTAATTATATGCAGTGCTTTTTTTGTAAGAAGAAAAGGTGCTGGAACTCACACATGTCATACAACCCGCCTTGCCTACCGTACAAGGTTCAATCCAAAAAAGGTGCCAGAACTCCATTTTGAGCGTTTTATGACAAAAAAAGCCCTGATTATATGAATGTTCCATAAATTTGTCAGACTTTGCTATTCATCCTAGAAAGATAGACAGCTTGTAGAACACCTCATTTTGCTTGCCTGTCTGTTTGTCCATCACAATCCAGTATTTTTGATCTAACCTCTTTTGTTTTTGATGGGAGAAAGTTTTGAAGAACTATAAGAAGTGCTTAATATATTTACATGATCCTATAACTTTGGATTTCAAGTCTCTTTAAAAATCAACTATGTAGTATCGGCAAAAGGAGATTTATAACATTATTTCATGCCCTCCATATATGGTAGGTATGCTAAAGATAGTACCATTATTTTGTAAGTATTCTGAAGCATTTTCTTTTTCTTTTCATATACTTAAACGGTCTGAGCAGAAAAAGAATATGAATTCAACTCTTCATACATTTGTTTCTTGCCATGTAATTAAAAAAGTGATGCTTTGTATTTTGTGACAGAGTTCATTCAGCAAAATTAAAATAAAAAGCAATGAGTGATGGCGCAAATAACAACAAACAAAGAAGGCTGCTAGAAGTGAATTAGCCAAGTCTCCAAAATACAATTCAGTTTGCATGTTCATAAGCTGTTTGGAATAAAAAAGGCAAATATACTAAAAATCCTAGCTTAAAACTGGGCTGCTTACCTTGTGCAGTAATGCAAATCTGCTATGATTTTTTTTTAACCAGCTCTATTTGTTTCACTAGACAACCCATGACCTATTCGGTCACTTGTTTCAGAGATGTTTCCTTACTTAAACAGAGAAACAGAATATCCACAGGCTGGCCAAAAAGCAGTAGTTGCAGGAGCAACTTACAATTTATTGCTGGCTTCCCCACTGACCTCCTTTATGGGAAGTTGGCAGGGAGCATTAGAAATGAGTTTGTCAGATTTTAATCCCATGGAAGTTAGGCATCCTGGTCACAACTCTGCGAAATTTCAAGCCCTAAGGTATACTGTGCCATCATTACCTCAGAAGAGTTCACACTTTCTGCCTGTTTCTCTATTGACTTATGGGAAGTTGGCAGGGAATATTCTTTTTTCCACATATAAATATAAGCTGGTGCCATTTTCCCTCCTCTCATGAACCACAAAACCACCTGCCGCTTTTTTTGGGGGGGGGATCCTCCTCCCAGTGCAGTGAAAAAAACCTGCACTGCCATTCCCTATTCTGGTATGTTCCCTGGGGCCACCTCTTTTCAGGAAGAAAGAGGGCTCAGCTCTGTGGCAATCCCCAGCCAGCCCTACTTCTTCAGCAGACATCTGAGTCACTCACTCATCCTTCCTTCACTGTCTACCACCATTAAAAGGTTTCAAATTTCAGCCTCCGTTCCGAAGCAGCCAGTTGCTGCTCACCCATTGAGCTTTGTTGCCAGTCAACTGGCCACAGAGGCAAGAGGTAGGCAGGAAAATATAATAATCATACAGCAATGTGTCACAGAATCACTGAAGTGGCCACAGATTTCAATCCCATGGGAGTAATGAGTCCTGGAGTTTAACTGCTTTCTATTCATTAGCTCATTTGTCAGCCAACTGTTGCTCTATGGTGGACCATTTCACCCAATGTAAAGTTACAAACAAACAGAAACAGGAGTTTTAGTAGTATATTGTAATGGGTTCCCCAGAAGGTGGCTCAGATTATGAGGAAGAGTCAGCTTCAGGAACTTTGGATCAGAGCATAGAGAAGCATCTTGAAGATGTGGGGGGACCCTGAACCAGTTGTTGTTGGGCGAGAGGAGGAGGACAAGCCAGGAATCTCAGAAAGGGCTGAAGGAATGTTTGGATGAGCGTCTGGCTGCTAAAGAGAGGGTAGAGATGTAGGTGCAGACAGAGGCTCAGAAGACCAGCCAGAAACAGTGGGCAGAGAAGGGGCACAGCTTCATCAGGTCAGTGGCAATGAGGACTGACTTCTCCGCCAGATCCCAGGGCATTGCAGGGCCAAGAGGAGGGAGACACAATGGAGTTGGGAAGTCTACTTGTGAAATAGTAGCCTCACTCCTCCTAATGAGCTGCACCAGCCAGTAGCTATCTAGCCCAGCATGTGGAGTAAAGTGATGCTGGAAACAACTCATCTGTTTCTTGCCATGCATCTGTTTTGCCATCATGGCTCTTGCCTTTGGATTTAAGCTTTGACTCTGCAACTGGACTTTGGACTTTACTTGTTGGACTTTGGACTGGATTTTGATTTTGTGATTTGTGGTCAGACCATGGATATGTCTTGGGACTCCGAACTTGGTGGGTGACTTTATGGAGTTGCTCTGTGTTATCGGACTTGAGGATTGGACTCATTGGGTTTTCTGCAGGTTCCTGCATGGGGTGAACACTATTTGAGAACGGCAAAGCCTCAATAAAGACTTCAAACCCTTCTGACTGTGTGCCTGTGTAATTGGGACAAGACATATATAGATTAGAGGCTGGTCTGCAGAAATCCAGATAGTCACTTAATGGCAGCAAAGAGGCCGGCAAAGAAGCTTTCTTCTATGTTGTGTCTAACTGAAGATTTGTAATCTGAGCCTTGTCTGTCAGCCTGGATTTAACATTAAGTAAGTCTACATGACAGCCAGTTTAGTGTGATTATTAAGGCACCACTTTTTGTGGGGGGAAAAATCTCTTCCCAAGAAAACTGCAGGGACTTGTCCAGAATTGGACATGGTTGAACAGAAGAAGAAAAAATGTCTACAGTAAGACAGACAGCATAATATTGTATGTTCTGGGATACTAGTATTAACTATCCTATTAACTCTATGTGTTCTTTGGTCTATAACCATATTGGGTTAAGTATAAAGCAGTCAAGAAAGCTGGCATGACAAACCTGTGCATTCTCAGAGCTCCTTTCCTTCCCCTTTATATGGACTTCAATTAACAGACCAGTGACAGGTTGGTGGTAACACATGTGTACATTGTTGTTCTGTCTAAATGATCTTGGCATAGTTTTAACTGAATTCATAAAGCTGTGTATTGATTGAGTTTGTTAATGCAATTAAAGGATTGTCACTAAGCAACAATTAGTGAAGGGTGGTACTTTATCTATGAATGTTCCTAATCAGACAGATGCAAAACATGACCTTGTGAGGTCTGAATGCTTGTTTACATACTTTTCATATAGGAGTAGAGTGCAATGAATTCTTTTTCTGCAGAAACAGAATGAAGTTTAACGCTATAGACTTATAGTTATTACTGTAATTGAATATTGCATTTGTCAATACATTTAGTGAACGGGATGCACATGGGGGAGGTCAGGTTTGCAGAATAAATGTCTGTTATAAGTAGAGAAAACTAGATAATTGCTTATTTACAAGAGTAACTGCTGAATTCAAACACTACCAGCACCTAAGGGTACGTGTGCGTGCCAAATTGCATATGCACAAAAACAAACACAGATTTTACAAAGCAAGTCTCTGGTTTCTTTTAACATAACTGATGGAGCACAAAATAAAAAAAGCCTCAGCTGCAGAAGGTCTAAATTCCCACATCATGCAACTGTATTTCCATGATGGCTATTTCTATGTGGATATATTTTTCACTTTTTTAAAAAAAATGTATATGTATGATTTTGTTTTCCTAAATTTCCTCAATTATAGTACTTTCTGTACTATATTAAAAAAATGTTTGGCATTTTGCAAACAAACCTGTATGATATATACAACAGAATCCTTTTATTTACAGTATATGACGTAGGTATGGTTTTAATCTTTCATGGAATCCTTTACTCACTGTTTCTTAACTTTAGCTGCTTTTAAGATGGGTGGACTTCAACTCCCATGATTCCTAGGCAGCATGGTGGCTGGGGAGTTGGGAGTTGAAGTCCATTTGCCTTAATGCTGCCAAGGTTGAGAAATGGTGCTTTACCTGATTTAGTATTTAGATTTATTTTTTAGTTCTTGTTATTTATTGTATACCTTTCAAATCATAGGCCAAGAAGTTTTACTAAACAGTAGGTTTAGGCAAGAAATTGAGTTAGATATTGTTTAATGTTTTTGAGCATAATTACACACTGATCTTGGTGTTATTGAGAAACTTTTTGGTTAGGGAGCTTCTCAATGAATATTCTAAAACTTTTAAATAACCATGTTAAAATTAACAAACTAAACGAACACTGGGATGAAATAAGAAAAACTAAAACAGTTTTTATTGCTAAAAGATCAAGCTTTCGTTGGCTAACTGCCAACATTGTCAGGATGGAAACGCTGGGGTGGGGAGATTGCATTTATACTGTTGGTGTCTGCATTCTGCTCATGGAGCACGTCACCGGTCTGTTTGTTGAGGTCGGCTGTATTTCTTTGAGTTGTCGTGCATCCGTTTTTGGAAGATGTAGTTGTCTCTGGGTATCTGTTGTTAAGAGTGAATTGCTGATAGTTCTATGTGTTGTAGCGATAGCTCTAGGCATTGTCCATGTTCTTGTCATGCACCCTAAAGATCCACTCCCCAATGAAGAAAAATCCTCAGTCGTGTACAAGATGTCATGCCAGAATTGCAATTGCAATTACATCGGGGAGATGGCAAAATGACTGACGACTACAGTGCATGAACACAAGCTTGCTATT
>NC_139513.1:235011196-235081196 GCF_947247035.1 Vipera ursinii
TCCAGCTACATGACATTCTATATCTTTGTCCAGGCCTGGCCACCACAAATAACTGCGAGCTAATGCTTTCATCTTCACAATTCCTGGGTGGCCCTCATGAAGTGCCTGTAGGACCTTAGTTTTATATTTATCTGGAATTATGACCCTGTTTCCCCACAAGAGACAGCCAAGGTGTGAAGACAATTCATGCCTCCTAATGAAGAAGGCCTGGAATTCAGTCCCTGGGCTTTTTACTTGCCATCCCGAGGCTACCCAAGTCAGTACTCTACTAAGGGTTTTATCAGTTTTGGTAGCAGAAGCAATGCCCTTTGCTTGTAGAGGGCATTCAGGTAGTTCCTGAATGGCCAGAATTTGGCCAGCAGGTGCTGGGTCCTGGTCCTCCTCTGGCAAGGGCAATCTACTTAATCCATCTGCATTGCACATTTCCCTGCCAGGTTTGTAAAGCAACTTAAATGTGTATGCAGAGAGGAAGGTAGATCAATGCAAGATCCTGGGAGACAGGATCTGAGGTGTTTGTTTATCTGAAGTGAATAACCCTAACAAGGGCTTGTGGTCAGTGAAGATTGTAAATGCCCTACAATAAAGGTAGTCGTGAAATTTTTTCACCCCAGCAACTATTGCCAAGGCTTCTGTCAATTTGTGTATAATTTCTTTCTGACTTAGAAAGTGTTCTAGAGTAGTATGCAATCGTTTTTTCTATCCCATCACTACCCAAATGGCTTAATACGGCCCCCACCCCATAAGGGGAGGCGTCACATGCTAAGCAAATAGCTTTGCCATCAGTAAAATGGGTGACAGTTGAGTTGTTGGAGAGCAGTTTTTTCAGGTCCCTGAAACATTTTTCATGAATGCTGGACCAAGTCCAAGGGGCTTTTTTCTCTAGCAACCTGTGTAGGGGCTCAGTGATGGATGCTTTCTGAGGCAGAAAAGCATGGTAGAAATTTAGTAGTCCTAAAAAGGCTTGTAGTTCGGTTTTGTTTTTGGGGGTTGGAGCCAACTTAATTGCCCTTACCTTTGAGTCTGTGGGGGGAATTCCTTGAGCATCTATCTTGTAACCTAAGAATTCAGTGGAAGTTACCCCTATGCTACAATTTTATTTTTTCAATTTGAGCCCAGCTGTATGAAATTTGCAAAGTACAGCTTGCAATCATTCAGCCAGGACCTCTTCTGATTCTCCTGCAATCAGAACGTCGTTGAAGTATGGACACACCCCCAAGATGCCTTTCAAAGTTTTTTTCCATTAATTCCTGGAAAATGCCAGGAGCTACTGAGATTCCGAACCGCAAACGGTTCACTTTTAAAGCCCCGCAGTGTGTAACAATAGTCTGAGCATCTGCAGTCTCCTTGGTAACAGGTAGTTGTAAGTACGCCTGCACCAAGTCGAGCTTGGCAAATATGGTGCCGGACTGTATCGCAGAGAGGACGTGTTTCACCAACAGGACAGGGTAAGCATGTGAGTTTAAAGCTCAATTGAGGGTGGCCTTGTAATCAGCACAAATCCTAACTTTACATTAGATTTAACTGGGGTAACGATGGGGGTTTCCCAATTACCCCCATCCATGGGTTCTAAAACTCCTATTTTTACGAGTCGATCCAGTTCATCCTCAATCTTTTGCTTGAGGGTGAATGGAACTCTCCTTGCCTTAATCCTAACTGGTATGATATTGGGTTTAAATTTTAAGCTTACGGGAGGGCCTGTGTATTTCCCTAGGGAGCCATCGGATATGTCTGCAAATTCCTTGCAGACGGATTCGAGGCTTTTGGTCTGGGTGGAATTAACTTCCCCCATCCAAATTCCAAGGGCCTCAAACCAGTCTAGTCCCACTAGACTGGTTCTTTTTACTACAGTTACTAACACGTCCAAGGGACCCTGGAACCCCTTAAACTTAACTGACAGGGTGGCCTTCCCCTTTAGTTTTATCGGGGCCCGCTGAAAATATGCTAACTTGACTTTGGTTGGTTTTAAGGGAACTCGCCTCCTGCTTAGGTTGCAAATTGTTTGAAAGGTCTCAGAAGATATTATGGAGACTGGAGATCCAGAGTCGACCTCCATCTTGCAGGGAAGTCCTTGTAGTTGGACCTTGATTTTAATTTTTGGCCTAAGCAGGCGGTGGTTTACAGAATGACACCCTAACAACTTTCCCCTGTCAATAATTTGTGCAGAAGACCCAGGGTGCTCAAAGCCAGGGATCGGGGGTGTGTGTTATACCTGGCAATGGCAAGTCGAGTTCATTCAGGTTGTTGTGGTTGCGGCTGCGACAGACGGCCCAAATGTGCCTGGTCTTGCCGCAGGAGTGGCACTTGGTGTTGCAGAATTGGCAGGTTCTCCGGGTGTGAGTGCCCCTGCAGCTGGCACATCTTGCCTCTGGATCTCTGATGCTTGGGTAGCCCGCGCTTTTGTTGTTGTTGGCCCGCAGTTTTTGTTGAGTTCTGCTGAGGTCGCGTCAGGTTTAAATTTTTTCAAACTTTTGTTGGGTGGTGTTGACTTCTGGGTCGTCATCGTCCTCCTCGTTGTCACCGTCCATGGCGCTGCCTTGATGTACCGACCCATTTGGGCCGTTGCTCAGTCGGGATACGTTCTTCCCACGCCCAGCCTCGTGAGCCATGACTTCGCTAATGACTTCAGTCAGGCACATCATAGGTTTTGTCACCAACTTCCTCTGAAGCCGCTCGTCGCTTAGCCTGAAGACGATTCGATCCCGAATTTGATCTTCAAGATCCGGAAACTGGCACATACGGGCGGTTGTAATCGGTTGCGGACTCGCCGGGCATCTGGCTCCTCTGAACAAATTGAAGCCGCCAAAAAAGTTCTGACCTCCTTGGCATGAAGTGCCTGCTGAGTTTGTCTGTGAGGTCGGCGTAGGAAACAGTTGTGACAGGCTCAGGACTGCACAACCCAACAGCCACATTGTAGACATCCAGACCACTGAGGCACAGCAAGGCAGAAGCCTTCAGTCAGTCCTCTGTGATGTGATTTACTAGTAGGTAGCCTTCGACCTGCCCCCAGTGTGACACCCAGCGCTCCGGATAGTGGATGTCAAATTCTTGGATGTGTTCGAGCTTTGCCATGCTGTTCTGGTCCAGATACTGCTTCAGTGGGAAGTTGCAGGATGAGTTTCCTCTATCCACTTCCCAGTGACTTCAGCTTAGTGACTTCGCTCTATGAAGCAGAATCCCATCCTCATCACCAACTGTAATGTCTGGCGCTCAGACCGAAGGAACAGCTGACATGGATATCCAAGAACAGGCTTTATTCAGCTGGGACAGGACCAAGACAATGAGTGCCAGACCTCCTTATATACTCTGGCTGCCGGCCCAACGCCCAATCCTAACAGAGGAATTCTCCCGCCGTACACAGCCGACCAATCACGTGTTCCCGAGCTGTTGCTGCCAGCCGAACTGTCAAACTCAGCTGCTATGGCGCTGTCCGTGAATTACCTCAGCTTATGTACATAACACCTGGATTCTGAACATGGAAAGCTATAGTTTCCTTGCCAACATTACCTAGTCAAGTTTTCTCTAGATTTGTGGAAAGGTATTTTTCAGAATTTCTAGATTGCATAGGCATCAATCTATCCTAGTTGGGAATGGTAACTTAAAATTTGCAGATGACCACAAGATAATAAAAAGGTTTCTATATAAATTGTACATGTAAACTGTTCTTAAAAATCCCCAGAAAAGCAAGGCATGATCCACTATTTTAATCTGAACTTTATGGTCACCACCATGTTGCAGTTCTTCCCTTTGCTTCTAGTCACAGTGTGGAAAATATTTGCCATCTGTGCTTTTTATTACTGCTGTATTACTCCAAATAAGAAATCCTAAGAAATTGGAGCCAAGAAGCAACACAAGAATTTGTATTTCAGAGGTTGATTGAAATGCTTAAGACTATAGTTGGACAAAGCACATTGAAAAAATATCTAACTGTTATGTAATTGAGCTTAAATGGACTCCAGAAGTTGGTAGAGGACAGGAAGGCCTGGAGGAACATTGTCCATGGGTCACAATGGGTTGGACATGACTTCACAAATAACAATAACAACATATTGACATTGTCTGGTGATTTGAGATGTTGCATCCTACTCCAAGCTCTGTATAACGTCAGCATCAAATCCAGCAAGATCAGATGGCAATTTGTGTTCAATCTTTATTATCATCTATATTGTGCTTTTTGTATAGATAGAGGAAGATGAGGTACAGCTCTTGATGTCCCCCAAACTTTATGCTTCTCCCAATTCTTATTCTCAACTACCATTTACAATATCTGTTCTTGAACTTTATCTCAAGGTCATATTGATATGACTCCACCAATTGCTTCAATATTTATGAAGGGAGGAGGGATGAAACTGTCTGGAAAGAATTTACAATTATAGTTGGAAGGGAATGAGGGCTGCTGTTCAGGAACCTCCTTTGTGGCAACTCATGGGCCAATGAGGAGATACTGGGCACTCAGCAAATATGGTGTCACCCTAAGCCTACATCAAGAGGAAAAAAAGCATGACATAATTTTGAAGGATTGTAGTATAGCTGTTCATTCTGACAACTTTACTGCTCAGTAAATGCATGCTGTAAAAAGAGTGTGCTACTATAGAGAGCGTCTTCTCGTATGGTATTGTGGTTTGGTATGCTGGTCTGACAGCTGCGGACAGGAAAGTATTACAGAGGGTAGTGAGCACAGCACAAGACATTGTGGGCTGTTCCCTGACACCACTGGATGACATCGCCAGGGCTCGTTGCCTTGGAAGAGTGAGGAAGATTTTCAGGGATGACTCACACCCTGGACGGTATCTCTTTACTCTCCTACCATCCGGTAGGAGATATAGGAATATAGCCAGCTGTACCAACAGGCTGAAAAACAGCTTTTATCCATGGGCTGTTAGGCTTTTAAATGGGACATAATCTTATGCAGAATTGACTTGGGAGGCCGGTGTGTGGTGTAATTGGTTCACATAGTGTGGTGGGATGGAGGGTTTGTTGTCACTGTGTGTTGGGGGGAGAGAGCACGGGGGGAGGCTCAGCTAATCTCAATGTACACATGTTGTACTTTGACAATAAAGGTTTATTATTTATTATGCTTCATTATTATGATATCGTTCTTGGCTGCACTGCTACAGTCTACTTCTGCAGTGCTCTAATGGAGTGAATTAGGTGCTTAGTGAAGAATGAGAAGCAATGCAAATAAGAGAGCTGTTGATCCTTTATCTGGTACTCAGCACTGTAGGATTGCTTTGTAGCTTTCTGCCTGAACATCATCAAAAGACCACAAGAAAAGAAAAGGGAATCATGATTAATTCTTTATATGTGTTTTGGAAGAGTTATTTTTTTTTCCAATTCAGTACTAAGTGAATGAGATACTACAATTTGTTTGCCTATATGCTATCATATTAAAGGAAATGTTAGAGCAAAGCTTTTCAGAAATAAAACAAATTATCTACTTCTCTCTTTTATTCTTGGTATGTGCACAATAAGCATACCATTTCTGCACTATTCCTATACACTATTTACACCTTTACATTATAGATAACATGATATTTTCTTATAATTAAGGAATGCAATTATATAGTGTTGGCAAAGGAAAGAAAAATAAAAAACAGCCTCTCTTAAATCAGCATTGACTCTGAGTTAGCATCCAGACCTGTTGGAATATTAAAATCCTAGTCCTATTTATTTATCTTAACAAGTCTTACAGCAAAATGAAAAGGGGGAACCAGAAAGAGAAGTACACACACAAACACACACAGGCACACACACACACACACACAAAACTTAACAAAAAGCAAAATAATTTATTACCCCTACCCTGCAAAAAAAAACAACAAGTTACACATTTCTTAAATCTAGTACTTAATATCAGGAACATTACTATTTTTCCAATTTTTAAAAATAATTATTCTGGCAATACCGAAGACCTAATTTAGCCAAAATTCCTCAGAAATAGATTCGAAAGTTTTGTGATATGATTAAAATTTTCCCCATGAATCTACTTATCCATCTTATTTCAAAAAGATGTCAATTATATTTATTGTAAGAAATAAATATCCTAATGAGTACTTCATGGTTTGTTGTGAATATTTGGCTAGATCATGCTGTCTAGTGATGATGACTGGTGCTTTAATAGGAAAAACAAAACAAAACAAAGAAACACTCAAATCAATATAATAAATGACTTTCAACTTGCACAATCAAGACATTATAGGGAAAGAAATGGAATGATTAGTTTGTAAGTGTAGAATAAATGAAAATATGCCATAAATTTAGTGTTTCTCTTATAGGGTAACTTTTTTCTCAATTTCTTTTCTACTTGTGAATGCTAATGCAGCCAAGGCAAAACTACTAAAAAAGAAAAGAAAAAAAGAAAAGAAAAAATGAAAACATTATAGAGAAGAAATGATTACTTGACAGACGGACCTAACAGAGGGATATTCATTGTTGATTTGTAATTATCAAATGAACTACCTACATTTCCTAATCTAATATATACACTAAATTTTAATTGTCTTTCAACTTTTTCACTTTTCGGGATTATATGTTTCTACTCCTATATTAAACTTATACAAGAGAGTATATAGCACATCGTCAAAATCCATTTTTATTGAAAATTGCCTACACAAATGCATATGTCAGTGGGAAAAATATACAAAATTAGAGTAAATATGAATAAAAATGTATGTCAGCTCTGATGCACAAAAAATGTATAGGCAAGCATTCCCACACAGTTTTACTTGGCGTAAAAAAAATGCCAATTGTTATAAAAATTGGTGGAATAAACTCAGGCTTAAAAAAAATATGTCAGTGTTGCAAAAAGCAACCCAGGCAGGTTTCTGCATCCTTAGTCTAAACCTATTGTTATTGTAATTTCCTGTATAATTCATTTTCAATATTCTGAACTCAGAAGTCACCTTCACTCTCTTTGTATTTTCCAGCTTACAAGCTTTAGAGTAGGAGCACTTCATGTTTGATAGATTTCAATATAATGAGCATATAACTGGGAGTAAAAAGAATGCATCACCTTACCTGTCATATTGCAGTATACAAGAAATGGCCCTAGGGGGCCACTCCCATCTGAATCGATGTAGTAAAAGGCTGAAGTGTTACCTCTGTGCTTATAAGCTTCACATGATTGCTCATATATAGCTGCAAAAGAACATCTCCCATTACAAGTGTAAGGGCATCATTTACTTAAGTGAATGAACAATTGTCAAGATGGAAGCTGAAATCTTGAACATACCTTCAACACGCAAGCAAATAAGGAGAAAATAATGCAATAAAAGTTGGATCAACATTTGGGATCGGTAAACAACATTTATACCTATCAAAAGAAAATAACTGGGAAGGTGTCTCTGTTTACTTTTTAAGCAGTAGCATTCAGATAGGAAATTATAGGAGTTAGTGGCCATCAGAGAAAGCCAAACAAAAGATGCAATTATGAAGAAAAAAAACCTCATATGGAAGAGAGAAAGAGAGTGTGTGTGTGTGAGAGAGAGAGAGAAAGAAAGAGAGAGAGAGGGAGGGAGGGAGGGAGGGAGAGAGAGAGAGAGAGAGAGAGAGAGAGAGAGAGAGAGAGAGAGAGAGAGAGAGAGAAATATTTACTATATGTTCAAACTATGCCTGCAACTGGTTACTTCCTATGAATGAAAGAGCTTTTTAAAGAATGTTTGGTGAAGAGAGAAACCGAGAAACCAGGGCTTTCTAAGTAGGAGGGGCCACTGGGAAGGCAATTCCCTAGAAGGATTCAGGAATTATAGAGTAGAGTCTTTTCAATTATGTTTTTAATTCCATGCATTCATTCAAAGACAGTTTTGTCAATTTCAGGGCTATGCATTGCCTAGATCACAGGTCTGCAACCCGCGGCTCCGGAGCCGCATGCGGCTCTTTCAGCCATCTCCTGTGGCTCCCAGTCCTCTGTCATGTACAGTCCAAAAAAAAAGTGGGACTAAAAAAGTTCAACCAATCAATTCAAATATGCAGGGTAGGTGCATATCTCGCCTTGGCTCCACTCTTCAGTCAAACCCTGTTCTATGCATGCGCGCATGTGCACACATTTTTTTGCAGCTCCCAGTTTTTCCTTTTGTGAGGGAACCGGTTCTGAGTGGCTCTTTCACTGTTTCAGGTTGCTGACCCCTGGCCTAGATCAATGCACACATCTCAAAGCTGCCATGGTTGAGAAACACTCATATCAAAGTGTTGGGAGGTGGGGAAGAAGTGCTGCTAAAGCTGAGCTTCTCCCCTGCAGCCAAAGAGCAAAAACACCAAGTCCAGGACCTGGGTAATAGGAAGAAGTCCCCAGAACACTCACTGGACAAATTACAATCACATCACTGCTTATATCTCCTCACACATCCTCCTCCTCAACATGCCTTGCCTTATCCAGATGAGAAGCTGTCATTTGTTTTCCAGGAAAAGCATGAGTTCCATGCTAAAACACCCTAGACTGCCTTCCTGCTGCCTGATGAAGATGAAGAAACTATTGTGAGGACATGTCCACAGAAAAAGTAAATATGGTGTCTTCACAATTCAGGAAGCAGGATGTGTGAATGAACTGCTTGCAGTGTAATCAGGGATATTGCAGAGTGTACAGATAGTCCTTGGCTTATGACCATTTGTTCAAAGTTATTACAGTGCTGAATGAGGCAGATTTATGATAGCTGTGTGGAAATTTGGTCATTGTAGTATCCACCAATTCATGTGATAGCAATTTCTGATGTTCCCTGCCAGCTTCCCACAACAAAAATCAGTGGGGAAGCTGGCAGGAAATCATGATCAAGTGAGGTTCCTGCAGCATCCTTGTGTAATGATGGCAACTGTGTTGGTTAGTGACTGTGATGACTCCTCCAGATTTTTCCCCAGATACCTCTCCAGTGGTTAGTTCTGAGAAAGATGAAACCATTCCAGGCATGTCTGGAGAGGAATTGGTCAATGTCTCCAAACAGCCATCTGATGGAGATTTGGCTGAAGCACAGCTGCAGGACAGCCCTGAGGCTTCAGGTGGGGAAATCATGCAGCTGCAGCTGGTCAGTGATGAGGAAGAGGAACTGCCTCCTGCACCTGATCGGAGAACACACAGGGCAGAGAAAAGGCAGGATCAGAGAAGGTCAGCCAGATTACTCATGAGGAGAAAGATTTACCCTTCTTGATGTGCTGCACTGGAATCTGGCTATTTAGCACAGTAGACAGATGGAAGCATTGTTGGGAACATGTTTACTTCCTAACTGTGTGTTTTCTGTTCATTGTGATTCTTGCCTTGCTTTGGACTGACACCGTGCCTTGATTTGGATAGTGCCTTGTGAACTCTGGACTTTTCTTGCCTCATAAACCCTCTTGTATTGTGGATTTAATTTTGCCTGGGGGTTTATTTTGATTGGGAAACTTTCAAGTGCCCTGTGGACTCAATGGCCATTGCTCTGTGGACTAGCATTGATTGGCTTGTGGCTAGATTTCATTAGGACAGTTCTGGATTTTTGGTGAAGGCTGTTGCTGGGGAATATTAATAAACCCATTAAATGACAGTTTTGTGTGTGTGTGTGTGTGCGTGTGTCAGAGAGAGAGAGAGAGAGAGAAAGAGAGAACAGCACAGTGACAGAGTTCCCACTTGTAATGTGAGGACTCTTGTAAAAGCTTGATTTTTATAGAATTGAATGTTGGCAATCTTGCAAGTATAATATTCAGCTTTTAAAGAGAAACCAAGAAAGTGCTACATAGATAATTCTGATGATTGCATAAAATAGAATAGCACTATGCATTTTTGAAAAAAAACCTGAAAAAAGTGTTCTATAAACAAATACTATTGTGGTCTAAAATCCAATGTTTAAATTAAGTATATTTAGACTTACAATAATGACAGGTAGCCCCCATGTAGCCTGTATTCGCACAATTGCAATAAAAACTGTTCCAGGACTGTGAGCATTCACCACCATGTTCACAATAATTGGGCAGGCATCTATAAAGTCAAAATAAATATAACAATATTTTGGAATAGCATTAAGGTACAGTATAGATTTTATTGCACCTATTTATTAGTAACATGAGTTGTTACTAATGAGTTGGGTAATCATTTCACCAATATATTAAAGTAATTAGAAAGTAATTATAAAGAAATAAGGGGAAAGGGTTCAATTTGTGAACTGAATGCAAACTCACATACAAAGTCATCAGCACTCTGGAATATTGTACTTTTATAATAATATATGATTCATTAATAATGTGGGTTTTTGGAAAATGTTATCATAATTTATACTTTAATCAAAACAGCTATCATCTTTTATCCTACCCAATAAAAAGATAGAAACCTTTTTAAGTTTAGCTCAACTTCCAGAGATTTAATGAGCACCTATATGTAATTTTCTTAGCAGTAACATGGAAGGGATTTCCTACTGCTACTTTCTAAGATTTTATTTTAACTTGCTACTTTAGCCTACAGCCATACAGTTTCTTGGTGTCTTAGATCTGATCCACTTTAGCTGTAAAAAAATGTCAAATGCATACTCTGGTGCAAACTAACCATAGGCATAGTTTTTATTGGAAGCATAAGAAATACATAATTAAAAATATCATTTTAAAAAGTCTGAAATACTATTTTATAAGCATTTTATCTTCTAGGCACTCAGAATGGGAAGACATCAAATAAAGTAAATTATATAATGCATGGAAAACTACTAATTTTATCTGAACCAATTTTTACAGAGATGAGGGCTAAAATAAGCAGATAAGCTCTCTTCTGGCATTCAAATGCTAGAATGTATCAAGAGAATGTGATACTAATGTATCCAATTTATGTCTCTCTTTATCTATGTATGTATGTATGTATGTATGTATGTATGTATCTATCTATCTATCTATCTATCTATCTATCTATCTATCTATCTATCTATCTATCCTTTAACAGTCTATGTTGCATCATGAGGAGGCTGTGCCCACTCCAGCTCCGGCAATGCAAAAAAAAAGTTGCAATACGTCTTGAAATGTCACATGACATGGCGAGTTTGAAACCCATGCTCTAGATGATGCATATTATTGCTGCAAGCAAATAGGATGCTTATCTGATCCTTGTATTTTCAACACTGGCTTTTTTTTTCTCCAGTCAAAGAAAATTAAATGTTTTGTTAGTTTCTGACTAGAGAGGGTTTTTTTCCTATTACAAGACTTTAAAACACCTGTCACTAAAACAATATTTAAACCCCTATACTGGGAGGAAAAGGAAGGAAAATAGAAAATTTATTCACCGGTCCCTAGTATGATGCCTCTATTTGCAAAATCAGAGCCACTCTGCAATCATGTTAAAATATTAACATTAATGCAAGCCAATGGAAGATTCTGCTTTGAGGGTGGAAGGAGAGGCAATTTGATAGGAAAGGATTATGTTATTTCAAATACTCTTCTTTTAAAAAAAATCACCTCCCTGGTGAGATAAGTTTAGGAAATAGTTGTTGATCCTTTACAAACTGTTGTAGATTAACAGCTAACCAGCTGAGTTGGAGAAAGAAACTTTCCAGAGTGTTTGTGTTTGTAAATGGTTTATGGCTAGCTCCAGGCAAAAACATCACAGGCCACTTGAGACACGGGATAGCACTGCGGTGGTCTCTCCTGAATGTGCTAGCCTAGAAAAATTGTCCCTTGCTTCAAAGTAATACCTCTGTTGTCCGACACACAATCCCCCAATAAAAAAAATAATAGCTGCAGTTGGCATTATGTAGAGCATTGGTTGCACTTACATTTGTGAAATAGATGCATTGCAACATGTGGAAGTAGGATAGGACAAAAGATGGGAGCCAGATGCTCCATCATATAATTGTTTTTATATTCATGTACTTCTTGGCCATCCTGGGGTATGTGCAGAGACAGACAGGAGCAACTGCCAAAACAGTTGTGCAAAGACATAGTTTTTGCAGCCTTTATATCCTTATCATATTCAAGGAAAAGGATATTTGAAGTCGTAAAACACTGAGGAAATTATTTACAAAATCTTCTGATGTAGGATAAAGAAGGTTAATGGAAAGTAAGACATATTCCTAAACAAGCTATAGTTATAGCCTGTATAGGAAAAAAGATCAAAGACTTTTTGTATTTTTGTAAGAAGAAGGATCATTCTAATAATTCTTCAGAGAACAGACATGCTCATAGTTACCATAGATCAGAAAGAAAAAATAGGCACTGAGAGTTTTGTAAATGTAGTCAAAAACACCAAGAAAAATATTTTAAAAATCTCTAGGTCTGGATGACACAAAAGAAAGAAAAATCAAGAAGGTAATGAATAATAGTTACAACAGCAAACAGGTACTGCATTTTTGTGCTTTATTCCTTTTTCTGTTATTTTAAAAGCAATAAAAAACAATTTAATGAACAGATGTTTCTAAAACTTTTTTAATATAGTGAGACCCCATTGAAAAACAGTTTTCTACAATTGTAGCAAAATGTACCCAGATTTTAGATCCATTACACTGAATATTACAGGCCATAATTTTCTTTGAAATGACACCAATCTTATATCTATAAGGTAAGAAAATTAGTGTGATTGACTTGCAATACTGAGGTGTAGATTGGCAAGCTTTTATAAGACAATAGGTGGGCTGGTTGTCATACAACCCTGACCATTAGGCTACCCTTCCTTATAATGGTCTAGGGCTCCCTAAGGTAGTCATCAGCTGATGTTTGTTTCCTGGATACCTGAACAATATGTTTAGAAACTGGATCTTATTGTAATTCTGTGAGGGCTACCATTATAACCAGTCAACAGCTGTTGAATAATTTGAGGCTGATCTAATATTCCCTATCTTGTTCAACTTTGGTGCCCCCATTTCTCTGTTTGTTCTCCTACCTTCATGCTGCTTCTTCTGATCAGTTATTAATGGCCACTGAGCACTGTCTGTTGAGTCTCATTTGACCCATTGTAGACATAATGAGAAACAGCATTTTCTACCACTACATTATTTCAACAGATCCTCACCCTCACCCTAATCATAAGTCCATGTGCCAAAATATTTTATTATTAATTCATATGCCATATGAATATTTCCTAAGGGAGGCAAAACAAAACAACAAACTAGCTCTGGAAAATATGTTCTGTTACAAAGATCTATCTGTGTATTTGTATAGCAATGCAAGGATTGAATGTATTTGGATATGCTGTTCTTTTTCAAGGGCTCAGTCTTCCAAAGACAAAGTGACAATTTTGTGTCATACAATTTTCATATACCAAGAAGCAGTTGGTAAAAAGAAACAACATAAATTGTTGGGCATAAAATTCTAGTCTATAGAAAAGTGTGAGTTAAGATGAGAAATTCTTTTGATGAGAAAAAACATCCTTTAGATCCTAAAAATGCTAAATTTAATATGGCCAATGTTTTACTATTGTTGTTATTTATGAATATATAGAATTATTTTGTTTATGCCTTAGGAAAGGAAGATAACACATCTGCTTATTGGATTTGGCACTGTGTGGAATAATGCAGAATTTTAATATTCATTATAATCTTTTCATCTGACTGTTCCTGTTCTGTCCCTGAATAAATTGAGTAATCTACTCTCATAAGACATTAAATAGATATAGGTAATCTATACACAACAAACTGAGCAAATTATAGCAAGTGCAAGTGCATTTATTATCTATGACTCAGATACATTTTCACAAGACATTTTATTGCCAATGTTGCCTTAAAATAGTGTTGAGGATAGTTTGCTAAGTGCCACCAAGCCAGAGAAAACAGTCATAAATATAGATCGAGAATCATTGAACTACAGGGCAATTGAAATTCTAGGACACAAGTAATAACAGTATTGGTAAAAAAAGAGAAATTTGCCATCCATTTTTCAAATAACTAAAACTTTAGGGGAAACCAGTTGTTATTTTGTCTTTATACATTCCCAACTTATATAAGAAACAGAAAGAAAAGCATGTTTGAATTAACTAAATGTTTTATTCTCAACAGCAATGAAAAACCAATCTTTTTTTCACTGAAATATAATCTCTTACCTATCTATAATGCCACACAAATCTATCTGAAGGTCACTGAAATGTCCCATTGAATTTTGTTGAACTGAAATTAAATCTATATGTTTGCCATCAATGGAAAATTGTTTCATGCATCCAAGGAAACTACTGTAAGGGTTCTTACATTCTGTATTGTTGACATTAATAGGACATCCTAGAAGGCAAAACATGAAAGTGATTAATTGGGAAAAATAATTACATTTACAGTATAATGTCCTAGTGATAGATTTACCATTTACTGGTAAGTATAATTCAAGATTCCAATTTAATTCATACATAATTCTATAATTCCAGAACAAAATAAATGGTATTCTTTTGATGACTTGAAAAAATACAGTTCTCTTATGTGCTTTATGCTAAGTTTTAAGAAGTAGTTGATTAACTTTTCCCCGCTGATGAAAACTACAATGAATAAATTTATTTTTTAAAATAATTAAATTTATGATAAAAAAAATAGGAAGAGTGCTTTTTATTTTTAACATTAGCACTGTCAATGTATCAACAAAATAAAAAATGGAAATAAGCAGAAAGGAATGTAATGCTACCACGATGCTAGCAGAAAGGAAAATACATCAATGACATCATAAAGAGAAGGATATGCAAATATGTAAGTTTTCATATTCTCTGTAATTCCCCTTCCAGTGACAAAAGTCCTTTGAATAGTCATCAGTTTGAAATATGAATGCTAACAGGCTATGGAACATGACAAATGACACCATTTCCATTAGTGACTTGTTTTTCTAATGTGACAGTGGAGTCTTATTATTAATGGACCCAAACCTTTCATTGATATTAATCCAAATTCTAAGTCTTATTAGTCCAAGGACTCCTTGTATAATAATATTCAGTAACTTTAACAGAGTTCATAATGAAGCCTGTTTATATCTTAAGCAGTGCTTTTTTTGTAAAAGAAAAAGGTGGCAGAACTCACACATGTCATACAACCCGCCATGCCTACCCTACAAGGTTCCATCCAAAAAAGGTGCCGGAACTCCGTCCTGAGCGTTCTATGAGAAAAAAAGCCCTGATCTTAAGTAAGAAAATGTTGATTTAAAGTGAAAGTATGAGAAATAATAGTATTAAGCCTCCATTGTCCCAAAGATGCTTTTCCACAAGGCAACTGGACTTTCCTGTTTTCTTTTGAAGGCATTTTGCTTCTCATCCAAGAAGCTTCTTCAGCTCTGACTGCATGGTGGGGAATGGAAAGATTTATATTCCTTGCAGACAGCTGTTCATTTGCATTCTTTTAGCAAGTTGTTAAAACTACCTGGAGGCTTAACTTTGTCTTCAGGTCACCTGAATAGTGCAAATGGGTGTGGAGCCTTCTTGGAACTGTTGAAAGGACTGTGTTGTAGACTGGGGATAGATGATGTTGGATTCCCCCCCCCCCCGGTTGAGAGAGGGCTGTTCAGTTTTGACATAGATGGTCTCTTTTGACTTTTGACTTTGATCGTCTTTCAGCAAAGTCCACATTTTGGACAGAGAGGACTGCTGGTTTGAAAGAAGGGTCAAAGAGGCCATCTATGTCAAAATTGAATAGCCCTCTCTCAGCAAAGGAGCAGAGATCTGTTATCATCTATCCCTAGTCTACAACACAGTCCTTTCAATAATTCCAAGAATGCTCCACACACATTTGCATTACTCAGGTGACCCTGGAGACACAGTTAAGCCTCCAGGTAGCTTTAACGACTCACTAAAAGAATGCAAATGAACAACTGTCTGCAGGAGTATAAATCTTTCCATTCCCCACCATCCAGTCAGAGCTGAAGAAGCTTCTTGGATGAGAAGCAAAATGCCTTCAAAGGAAAACAGGAAAGTCCAGTTGCCTTATGAAAAGCATCTTTGGGATAACTATGACCTGGATGACTGAGAATCTCCGTAGACATAAACCTCCTTTGCTTTATCCAAACACTCTGATATAACTCTGGGAGCTGAGCATTCAGACATTTTATTGGAAGGAATTTTATAAAAAAAATAGGAATAGGAAAATGTTCTTTTAAATTATAGTTGGCCTTCATATGACTTATGTATATATATTTTCTGCACAAAATGGCTTTGCCATTAGTTAAATATGTATAGGACTGAAACCATTGGTTTAACATGGTATTACAGTAATATAGCTCTGTGCTGCTATAGTATATACTTTACAATCACTCAGATGCTCAAAATTACACAATGAGCAAATTTAGGTTTCAGCTATGCCTGTAAAGATCATCAACAAAATAGATTTTGCCACAGAATATGTGTTTACATTAGCTTGAGGACTATATCAGGTTAGGTAAAAAAGCACATGCAGAGTTATGAAACAAGCTTAAATTCTTTCCTGAACTATCAATCTCCATTCTCCCAATAAATACCCAAAAGGAGAAACATGGAAAAATAATAAAATAATTGAGAACAAATGAATCTTGCGAGCATGTGTTAACACAGAGAGAGAGAATGAAATCTGCTTTTTTTCTATTTCTGAATGTACTCATCTGTCTTCAGGGAAAAAGCATATTTGATGAGGCATCACTGTGTATATGTATCTTTTATCAATGAAAAAGAGGCTTGGTTTGAGATATTCCCAAACATTTGTAGTTTTCTCCTGCAGTTTGACATTCTGTTTTAGACTGTTGAAAGTACTTTTAGAGATTACTATTATTGTACATGTATATTTTTGGCATACAGTTTTGCCTATACTGTAATTTTTAGAGGAAAGGGGAGTCATACAGTAGTTTTATGTGCATTCAGCCTGATGGCTTTGAGAATTTTACAATAATACTTTAGTCAGGATCATATTCAAGGAAATACAGGGAACAAGATTTAATATTAGTTTTTGAAGCTCTATATCAAGAAATTGTTTTATATGTTAAAATCAAATCAATCTTCTTCAAGAAACCTGAAGAATTGGTATATCTCATCAAAGTCATCTATGAAAATAGAGTAATTTTCTTAGTCCGGTGCTAAACCTGGAAGATAACATGAAGCGGAGATATTGCTAATAATGCTCACATATGAAACCAAATTTCTTTTATGTTTTTCCCCAAATAAGATTTCTATGCTTTAACAAGAAAATAAAATGCATCTCACCTCCAAAATAATAGGTGTCTCCTGAAAATATATGCATAGGTACTAACATATGAGATGTCAACATTATTTCATTATCTACCATTAAGGTTACACGATTCTTTTTAGTTGACAAATATATAGAATGCCACTGCCCATTATGTAACCCAGCACCTGTAAGGAAAAAAATGTCAAGAAATATTGAAATCAAGAGCATTTATTAATATAATATCTGATAAGCACTTCATAATCTTTAGCACTTCTGAGAAAATAAAAATGACACCTTAATTCCAGCTTTTGTGAATCACTATATATTTGCTTTCTTTCTTACTGCCTTCCTGCCCTTGTAATACCAAAGAATAGACTATAGTGTTTAAATGTTAGATTCCCAATTATTACAAGCAGGTATTTCTAATAGTTTGATCTAATTTGTAATGTCTTTTACCATGACCTCTCATCAAATGCTTATTCAGATTTGTGTGTGTGATAAAATTAGAGTTGTACAGGTAGACCTTGTTTTACGACCAAAACTGAGCCAAAAATTTATGCTGCTAAGTGAGGCATTTGTTAAGTGAGTTTTGCCCCATTTTACAACCTTTCTGGCCAAAGCTGTTAAGTGAATCACTGCAGGTGTTAAATTAGTAACAGTGAATCTGGCTTCCCTAATGACTTTGATCATCAGAAGGTTGCAAAAGGGGATCATATTACCCTGGGACACTATAACTGTCATAAACTGAATCCGAATTTTGATCGCGTGACTGTAGGGATGCTGTGAAAAACGGTCATAAGTCACTTTTTTAGTGCCGTTGTAACCATGAAAGATCACTAAATGAACTGTTGTAAGTCGAGGACTACCTGTACAAAGTTTTGATGGGGTGATTTGATGGTGACTCTATTGAATCACGCCTTGAAGCCAGCCCACAAAGTGTTGCTACAGTCTGGATAATACCAACCCTAATTATAAGCTGTATCCTAATTTCTTATTTCAAAACCTCTTTCTAAACAACTGCTGAACAACTAGCAAAAAAAAAAAAAAAGCATTGGGAACATTATGCAAAGACTCTTCTGCAATAGGAAGTCTTGGTTTAATGTCAGTTAATCATTCATAAATTAATATGTGCCATTGTTCTCTGTTTTATGTGGGAAACAAAAAAATCTTTATATATTTCTGGTAATGAAGTCTCAGAGCTGTGCTTGAACTAATATGTTCCAATTTAATTATCACATATTGTATGTGTGAAAGCCAGGTCATAAGTCTGCCTGTGGGGGAAGAAACCTGTCCAACCATTCATAATTTAATTACTCAATCTCTAGTTGCAGACTTGATTTGCTCCAATGGCTACAATAAACATTTCAAACTTACTAGCAAGAGAAAAAAAAGTTCACAGTGTGCTGTTGTTAGATAACTTTCTGCTGAGGAAGCAAGAACCTTTTTTAAATAAAAAGCATGATATTTTATAGCTGCATAAGCAAATGAAAACTTTCATTTATAACTACTTGGGAATTTTGTCTTACATTGTGAGATAAATTCTGTTCTAACATAGTTTTGGACTTTTCGTTGTGCGAAGTGTCAGCTTGTGGACAAATATTTTACAGAGAGTTTGATTTATGCCTGCCGTTTAGTAGTCTGTCAGAAAAGTGTGTCAGGCAGTCAGTTAGACATTACAGGGCATGGCAGAAACCACTTAAAACAGGCAGTTGAACTGTGATTGTTTCATTAACATGCATGTAATTGAGCTGTGATTTAAACTGCCTTAGGGCAAGCCAGATATATCACAGTAAATGGCACATCTTGCTGTAAAATTAACATTTTCTGATGGTGAGCGTAGGTAAGCCATAAATTGACATACTTTCTGCATTATTTAATCTGAGTTGGAGAGTGCTAGCATACATTGCAATTGGTTTTTCTGCTACTACACCCAACATCAGAACTTTATTTCCAGAATGGATGCTTTGTATAAATCACCACCATGATACTGAATTGCTCCTGGCAATCATTCAATTATCCCAGCTGTTATATTTCAGTTATCTTACTGCTCACTCAAAGGGAAAGATGAAAATAAATGCTGCAAGGTGGAAACCTGTTAAACCCCTGTTTTATCAACGCTCCTATAAGCCAGATATGTGATAAAGCAATTTAAAAGCAATATTAGAATAATGCTTAAACTATTTCTTTTAGGGTTTAAATATCTGGCTCTAAAGATATGGTTTGTGCATAACAGAGCTCCCCTTCATGGATTACTGCCTTGTCGTGGTGAAGGGGATTGCATAATTCAATGAAGCTATGAGCTATGCCATGCAGGGCCACCCAAGATGGACAGGTCATAGCAGAGAGTTCTGACAAAACGTGATCCACTGGAGAAGGAAATGGTAACCCACTTCAGTATCTTTGCCATATAAACCCCATGGAAAGTACCAAAAGGTAAAAATATATGACACTGGAAGATGAGCCCCTCAGGTCAGAAAGCGTCCAATATGCTACTGGGGAAGAGTAGAGGGCTAACACTAGTAGCACCAGAAAGAATGAAGCGACGGAGCCAAAGCCGAAAGGATGCTCAGCTGTGGATGTGTCTGGTGGTGAAAGGAAAGTCCAATGCTGTAAAGATTTTTTCTCCATAGGAACCTGGAATGTAAGATCCATGAATCAAGACAAGCTGGACATGGTCAAACAAGAGATGACAAGACTGAACATCGACATCTTTGGAATCAGCAAACTAAAATGGACAGGAATGGGTGAATTTAATTCAGATTCCCATCAAGTATACTACTGCAGGCAAGAATCCCTCAGAAGAAATGGAGTAGCCTTCATAGTCAATAAAAGAGTAGGAAAAGCAATACTGGGATACAATCCTCAAAATGACAGAATGATCTCAGTTCAAATCCAAGACAAACCATTCAATATCACAGTAGTACAAGTCTATGCCCCAACCACCAGTGCTGAAGAGGATGAAATTAACCGGTTCTATGAAGCCCTACAGCACCTTATAGAACTAACACCAAAAAATGATGTCCTTATCATCATGGGGGATTGGAATGCTAAAGTAGAAAGCCAAAAGATAACTGGAATAACAGGCAAGTTTGGCCTTGGAGTACAAAATGAAGCAGGGCACAGGCTGATAGAATTTTGTCAAGAGAATACAATGGTCATAGCAAACACTCTTTTCCAACAACCCAAGAGACGGCTCTACACATGGACATCACCAGACAGTCAACACAGAAATCAGATTGACTATGTGCTCTGCAGCCAAAGATGGATAAGCTCTATACAGTCAGTAAAAACAAGAGCAGGAGAGGACTGTGGCTCAAACCATGAGCTTCTCGTTGCAAAATTTAGGCTTAAACTGAAGAAAGTAGAAAGCACTAGGCCACTCAGGTATAAACTAAATCATATCCTTGATGAATATATAGTAGAGATGAAAAATAGATTTAAGGAATTAGACCTGATAGACATAGTACATGAAGAACTATGGACAGAGGTTTGCAACATTGTACAAGAGGTAGCAACTAAAACCATCCCAAAGAAAAAGAAATGCAAGAAAGCAAAGTGGCTGTCTGAGGAAGCTTTGCAAATAGCTGAGGAAAGAAGGGAAGCGAAAGGCAAGGGGAAAAAAAAAGAAAGATACACTCAATTGAATGCAGAATTCCAGAGATTAGCTAGAAGAGATAAGAATGCCTTCTTAAATGAACAGTGCAAAGAAATAGAAGAAAACAATAGAATAGGGAAGACCAGAGATCTCTTCAAGAAAATTGGAGAGATGAGGGGAATGTTTCATGCAAAAATAGGCATGATAAAGGACCAAAATGGCAGGGACCTAACAGAGGCAGAAGAGATTAAGAAAAATTACACAGAAGAACTATACAAAAACAAACTTAACATCCCTGATAACCATGATGACCTCGAGCCAGACATCCTAGAATGTGAAGTGAAGTGGGCCTTAGAAAAGCTGAGCAACAACAAAGCTAGTGGAGGTGACAGTATTTCAGCTGAGCTATTCAAAATCTTAAAAGATGATGCAGTAAAAGTGCTACACTCAATTTGTCAGCAAATTTGGAAAACTCAAGAGTGGCCACAGGATTGGAAAAAGATCAGTTTACATTCCAATTCCAAAGAAAGGCAGTGCCAAAGAATGTTCAAACTATCACACCATTGCACTCATTTCACATGCTAGTAAAGTTATGCTTAAAATCCTACAAGCTAGACTCCAGCAGTATGTGGATTGAGAACTACCAGAAGTACAGGCAGGATTTTGAAGAGGCAGAGGAACTGGAGATCAAATTGCCAATATTCACTGGAACATGGAAAAAGGTAGGGAGTTCCAGAAAAACATCTACTTCTGCTTCATTGACTATGCTAAAGCTTTTGATTGTGTGGATCACAACAAACTGTGGCAACTTCTTAAAGAGATGGGTGTACCAGACCATCTTATTTGTCTCTTGAGAAACCTATATGCAGGTCAAGAAGCGGGTCAAATGAGAACTGAACATGGAAACACTGATTAGTTCAAAATTGGGAAAGGAGTCTGGCAAGACTGTATAGTGTTGCCCTGCCTGTTTAACTTATATGCAGAGCGCATCATGAGAAAGGCAGGGCTAGATGAATCAAAAGTTGGAATTAAGATTGCCAGGAGAAATATCAACAACCTAAGATATGCAGATGATACCATGCTAATGGCAGAAAGTGAAGAGGAACTAAAGAGCCTCTTGTTGAGGGTGGAGAAGGAGAGTGCAAAAGTTGGGTTGAAACTTAACATTAAGAAAACCAAGATCATGGCATCCGGCCCTCTCAATTCCTGGCAAATAGATGGAGAAGAAATGGAGCTAGTGACAGGTTGTATTTTCCTGGGCTCCAAGATCACTGCAGATGGGGACTGCAGCCAAGAAATTAAAAGACGCTTGCTCCTGGGTAGGAAAGCCATGGCAAATCTAGACAGCACACTAAAAAGCAGAGACATCACCCTGCTAACAAAAGTGTGTATAGTCAGGGCTATGGTCTTCCCAGTTGCAATGTATGGCAGTGAAAGTTGGACCATAAGAAAGGCTGAGCGCCAATGAATTGAAGCCTTTGAACTATGGTGCTGGAGAAGACTCCTGCGAGTCCCTTGGACTGCAAGGCGATCAAACTGGTCACTCCTAGAGGAGATCAACCCTGACTGCTCTTTAGAAGGCCAGATCCTGAAGTTGAAACTCAAATACGTTGGCCACCTAATGAGAAGGAAGAAGAGCCTAATGCTGGGAAAGGTTGAGAGCAAGAGTAGAAAGGGATGACAGAGAATGAGGTGGCTGGATGGAGTCACTGAAGCAGTAGGTGTGAGCCTTAATGGAATCCAAAAGATGGTAGAGGATAGGAAGGCCTGGAGGAACATTATCCATGGGGTCATAATGGGTCAGACATGACTTTGCAACTAAGGCCAGATCCTGAAGTTGAAACTCAAATACGTTGGCCACCTAATGAGAAGGAAGAAGAGCCTAATGCTGGGAAAGGTTGAGGGCAAGAGTAGAAAGGGATGACAGAGAATGAGGTGGCTGGATGGAGTCACTGAAGCAGTAGGTGTGAGCCTAAATGGAATCCAAAAGATGGTAGAGGATAGGAAGGCCTGGAGGAACATTATCCATGGGGTCATAATGGGTCAGACATGACTTTGCAACTAACAACAACAACAAATAACAGAGCTACCAGAAATGACCTGGTTAATGACCTGAGTCCTTCGGGAGATAGGGCGGGATATAAATCCCATCAATCAATCAATCAATCAATCAATCAATCAATCAATCCAAGCAAGTAGTAAAAGAGTTAGAAGGGTTTTTTTTTAATGTATCTGTTGCAATGTCTTGGTCATTCAGATTTTTAAAGGCCAGATCTGGTAGATCTCAGGTCATTAAGCTTGCTGACATTTCATATATGAGACTGGGCTTTTATATATGACATATGGTATTTTTATTTTTCCCAGTATTTCTGGTTGTCCGCTATTGGGAACAAAACGTTAGATTCCAAAGTCACCTAAATGATCAAAGGCAGCAAGGGAATGTCTTTGAACTTAAGTCCCACTTGTAAGTTTCCCATAAATAACTGGCCATTGTGAAAGCAGAATGCTGGACTAGATGAGTGTGGCTATTCCTGTGTAATAGTCTAATGACCTCATGAGTAGATATTCATTAAGCAAGTTCAAGGAAAATCTCTCTCCAGTGCTAAATTAATCTGACTTTTTGGATTGGAATGACCTTCAATGGCCATGAAAGTTAACAATGGTGGAACTTGTACCATTTTATTTGGAAAGCACAGCATCACGCAACCTCAAATGTAATCTTAAGAAAACTGTAAGAATTAGTTAGAACTATGTCCAAATTACTGGATTCAACAATTTGGCTTCCTGCAATCAATCTCTGTTATTATATAGATTCTGTACTTCATATATTTAGGCACAAAGGTTTAGATTTGCAATAAAAGAAGGGAAAGTGTTTTTATCTGGTCCAGAACTTCTAGAGATCCAGACAGACAACTTCTAGAGATCCAGACAGGCAATTTGTAATAAATATTCTGTATTAGGCAGTAAACTCTCTGTGTACTTAGTACATCACATACTTCTTTATTCAATTCTTTTCAGCTGAATGACATATGAAGTTGAGCTCTGTAGGAAGCCCTGAAACAAACATTTCCCCTATTAAGCAACTTTGGTTTTCTTCAAACTTTCCAGCTCCAGATGTTTAAGATCAGAGTGCCAGAATTCTCATCTACTGCCATGTCAACTGGGGAATTCTGGTATTTGATTCCCCATATACACTGGGGAAACCTGGTATAAATGAAGCATGTTTTTATCACTTAAAAGATAAACACACAAAATATTGTCACCAGAATTCTGATGCTAGTCCAAGCATTTATTTTAGAAATTGCCTTTTTCTCCGTTTTGCTTCACCTGCAGTGATATCACTCTGTGCCTTTCCGGGTTTATAGAAGCTCAGCTTAACTTTCCCATCACTGAGATACATAAGGAGGCCACCTGAAGTCTGATATAGTTTATTTGATAGCAACAGTCCCTCATTGTTCCAGGTGCGGAAATGAAAACTGACTGAAATTTCATCTATTCCTGCTGTTCCAGGCAATGCTAAATAGCTGTTGGGGTTCAAAAAGGTGACAGGAATAATTGGAGGTTCTGAACAGGAGAAAGATATATTGCCCTGGAAACAAAGAAAACAAGATAAACATTAGGCCAATGCAGAAATGGAGAGGATTAACCAAGATTAGTTTGCCTGTTGCTATGATCAGAAATTATGGATAGCAGTTGAATATTGTTCAGCTGCTTCAAGAAGATAGTGATGAAAAGTCATATTTTAACTAAAAAACTGTCATCCGTATAAGAGCTATCAGTCTGTACTGATAAAAGTACAGAACTAGAAGCATCTAACTAAGGTTGCTAGTCAATACACGTTTAGTTTAAAATAATCTGGAGACCCCTCGTAAGTATATCAGGTATGTGAAGAGTACAAGGTTGATAACTTATTCTTCACAAAAACAGAGAACTGAACTTTTGAACTATACAGTACATGTAGATATCGAGATAGATAATATAGATACATGTATAGATGCAGCTATACATTTAGGCATCATTTTCCCAATTTACATCTCTAAGTTTGTACTTTTCTCATTAAACATACTTTTCCCCCAAGCAATTATTTCACCCTTTTTATCTATATGCAAATAATTGTACTCACTTTAATCTAATGGGTACATTTTTGTATATCTCTTATGGTGCAAATTGCATCACAGTATCAGGAAAAGTGCTGATTTTGGCATTTAATTGTTCTAGTTTGCAGAAATGTTCAGGAAGGTTTAATTGCATAAAATTATGTTAAAATGAGAACTGGGTATATTTTGTTTAAGTCCCATTCCTAGAAATTCAGAAAAGTTTCAAATAATTCTTTATTTTTCAGTCTAACTTTAAATATACGTAACTAGATTTTCCAGTGGCATTTCTTTTCATTCCTTCTATCCTAAACTTCTGTCATTTTATTCTTTTTTGTATTTCATTAACTATGCACATGAATACACAGTTTTACATAGATGATGAAAATATATAACTAAACATGTATTTTTCAATATTTTGACACTATCACCTATTCCGTCAGGAGACAATGTTTTGGGGCTATGCTTAGGCTCTTAGCCTTTATCTAATCCTGTATTCACACAATTAACAATAGGAACTGCAGCTTTTACAAATGTATTAAGTGATATTGTCAATTTAAGCCAATGAACTGAAGTTAGTAAAGGTATACATCCTAAGGTAACTTCATTTTTAAAAATTGGTGGTTGAAGTGCATTGTTTCTGTACTGCATTGTTTCTTTTCCCACTCAAGCTTTTATAACCACAGAAAAAAATAACCAAGAACCAAGGGGCGTTCTGAACAATACAAGATGAACAGAGGTAGCTGGTAGAAGGAGACACTAAGGCATAAGACTCATGCCTTTTCATTCCCCCACCACCACCTTCTTCTCTAATTATATCATTTCAATCAGAAAGATTTTTCATTGGCATAGTTAAAAGGAAGGGATGGGGGAAGAGGAAACTATTTTCAATAGTTTACTTAATTTTATTTTTCAGAACTTAATACATACCAATCTTGTAGCTCCGCGAGCTACATTGGTTACCAGTTGTCTTCTGGGTGAGATTCAAGGTTTTGGTTATGATCTTCAAGTCCTTACATGGCATGGGTCCGGGGTACCTCGAGGACCACCTGCTGCCAGCGCCAACTCCCCTCTGCCCTGTGCATTCCCACAGAGAGGGCCTCCTCAGGGTGCCTCCAGTCAGGGAATGTCGACTGGTGGCCCCCAGGGGGAGGGCCTTCTCTGTGGGCGCTCCGGCGCTGTGGAACCAACTGCCGGTTGAGTTCCGGATGGCATCGGACCTTCGCTCCTTCCGGCGCGGTCTGAAGACCCACTTATTTGAACTAGCTGGTGTCGCCTGATGGTGAACGTTAGGGTTTTTAATGGGTCTTTTATTGTTATTGTATTTTTTTTAACCGGGCGCTTGTTTAATTCCTTTTTAATTTTTGTATTGTTATTTATATATGCCCTGTTCACCGCCCTGAGTCCTTCGGGAGAAGGGCGGTATACAAATTTAATGAAAGTAAAAAAGTAAAAAGTAAATTGCAATTTGAATATTACCATGAAGTGAGGCTATAAGCAAAAAATAATGAGTGTTTACATCTGTGTGTGTGTGCGCGCGCACACACACACACACACACACACACACACAGGGAGAGAGAGAGAGTCTAGAGACAAGTAACACACATATAAATATTTCTCACCATAATGTTGATCTGAGGTTTATATCTCTTGGCCAAATCAATAATGTTCACACCATTGTAATGAATATTTTCAAAACATCCATGAAAATTTTTCCATAGTAATATCCCTGATTTTCCAGGCATTGGAATCCCTCCAAAGCTGAGCTTAGAAAGAGAATAAAAATCAATAACAGCATTAAATAATTTTCTGACAATCTGCTTGCAACTATGATGGCAAAAACACTAACAACAGAATAAAAACAGCATTTCCCATTTTAGCCAATTTAGCATCAATTTCTTTTTTATTTATTCGAAACCTCTTTTCAATTGATAAATGCATTAACATAAATTGCATGTTAAAATGCAAACCTTAAGAATAGTTCCATAGGTAATAAGACAATGAAAAATACCCTAAACAAACATGTTCTCATTCTTGAATAGGGGAAGATTTATTCAATAGTCATTTTAAGAGAATAAAAAGTGTTTGTCATTTCTAACTGAACAATGCCTACCTGTGAATATTAGTTCAGAACACACACACACACACACAGACACACACACACACACACACAGAGAGAGAGAGAGAGAGAGAGAGAGAGAGAGAGAGAGATGCACTTAGCATATAAATACACTGTACATCTACATAGTGATAACCTAGGTTTTTTTGTTGATGTTTTGTTCTGAGCAAAAATCCTGTTTTCATGTGATCATTGTAAATGCCTACCTGAAATTGCACTGTGATTCTCAGTCCAATGAAATTACCTGTATATGTGTTTCACAAATATGTGTATTGTTATTTCTGTTTTTTTTTTACTAAGGATATTCATCCTGTTTCTTGTGTTATCATTCTTGTTCTGAACCAATAATGAAGAACTTGTGTCTTCCCGATGTTGTCATACTGTTGCTCTAGCACTCTTCACCACTGGCCATGATACATATATGGCTGTTGGGAGTTATATTTCAACAATATTTGAAGATTTATAAGTTTGCAACTTCTGCACAGATGTTACAGTTATGGACGTTTCTGTGCATTCAAGTAGCTTTATTCTATATAGAAAGCTGCTCAGCCTTTTGAATAATTCACACGAAGTCTGCCTATTTATCACTACCTCATGCTCAGATACTTTTGTTCTATTTCCCATATGATTCTATAAACCATTACACAGAGATGAAAGATGATAGGATAAAGAATAAATGTCTTAGTGCAATGACAAAGTGATCAATTGCCTTCTTCCACTGGTCTAGAGAAGGATTGGGCAACCTTTTCTGTAGAACACAGGAATAATATGTTTGTGGCTACATAGTTGGTTGGGTTGAAGCAAATAGTAAGTGGTACTTTCTTTTTCACTGTCTTCTTCTCTTTTAGACTATTGCAGCAGGGTATATAGACCATCCTTTACTTACTAGAAGTTTGAACTGATTTCTTGCAATAAGAGTCTTGATGTTAGAATTGGGATTTTCATAAATAGAGGCCTCAGTTCAAAATTTACTTCTCTGGTCACTGCAACTTCACTGCATCCTAAAATAACTTAGTTTTGTCTGAAACACAGATAGCAAAATATTTCCTGACCATTCCTTCCTTAGCTTGACTCATGCTTCCCATGCCTGTTTTAATGATTAACACTGCACATTTACTAGCAAATAGTGAAGAGATAAGAGAACTGGCTGGTGAAATTGTGTTGTCACCAATTCCAAAAAGGAAAGGAAAGTCATTCAGTTTTACTCAGCAGGGAACAAATTAGCATCCTCAATGAAAATCAGTATAAAGCTGAATTTCCTGCTAATGTTGTACTTTTTCATTGTCCATGCTTTGAATGCTGCATAGCAATAATTTCCAAACTATGTTTCATAACAAAATCATATTTGGTTAATTCTACAGAAAGCAGAGAAGGCTAAAGTCTCAACTATGCATCTCATAGTATCCTTGAATCTCATAATCTCATTTACATCACAACAATAATAATTCTAATAAATGAAAGTTAATTTTCACACCTCATCATCAAGGTCCAAATAATTGAATTCTCCCTTTGCATGAAAATGGTGAGTGTGTTTATCAACTGTAAAGTTCACTTGATTATTGAAATGTTCAATGAGGACTGAATGCCAATGCTGATCATCCAAAAGGCTACCCATAGTGATATTAATCTGGGCATCAGCAGAAAACATTTTAGCATCACCTTCAAGAGGAGAAAAACAAATTGTTAAGTCTGTTATATTAAACAACAGAGATGACGAAGATATGAGACTTCAGATTTCTTTTGTTACATTAATAAAAGAGGGAGAATATGACTGTATATTTGGCACCTATATTGATGAGTAAAGAAAGCTTCCCATTAGCTAAAACCAATGTGATGTGATCTCCATTCTGTCCTTCTCTGTGTAGCAGAATCCCATCTCTTTGGCTCGTTTTAAACTTCAGAGAAATTACATCTTTTAGAGCTGTTGTGGATTTGGGTTGAAATCTGTAAAGCAGGAAACTCCTTCCATCAAAATGTGCTACATCAGATCCTGGAAGTAAAACAAATGTTCTTGTCATGTGTATTGAATAACAGGGGGAAACAATGGAGATTTCTAAGGTTATAAAAGGAGGATTTTTATTGTTTTAAGTTACAAAACATACAATATTACAAGAGCATTTGATGAATTCTGAAATATAACAGAAATAAAACAATTGTACATTTTCTATGTGGGGAAACTGGCACAATTTGCATATATAATATGCATTATTGCCACAATGTTATACACATTCTGCCATTAATAATACACTTTTATCTCATTCAATATTAGCAGAGGCATCTGCAGCTACAATAACTGTGATGGTACCACGATAAATGAAACCTGAGTTGCAACATCACAGTGCAAACATTGCCCTTTTTAAATCTTGCTAATGGTCTGAATATGTAAAGGGAGAAACTTGTGTTGCAACACCACAAAACATGCTTTGCAATTTCCTCCCTTCTGCTTATGGCCGTGCATATGAATTTGCCATTTTCATGGATGTGCACTTTCAATAGGATATTAGACACTAGCATAACACAGTATTTATCATAATCTGTAAGTAAGGGTGATTTAATAAGTCACAAACACATTCACACAGCCTAAATAAAGAAGACAAAAGAGGCAATAGTTCTTGAAAGCTACATTTGTGAAGTAAATGAAGATATATCAGGCTTCTAGTAGGTCATTTTTCAATTAATTGACTTTCCTCTTCCAAATCAATGAAAACCTCCTATTTCATATTATTTCATTTGACAAAACACTTGTGATATTAGGCTTTATTTTGGGCATAAGCTTTTGAAAATTCATCTTTGTGAGCCCCATTAAAGAATCCATTATCTCTGCTGAAGGGGTATCTGCAGGGTTTTAAAGGATCCTGTTATAATCTTTGACTTCTTTTGAGTTGCACCAATTGCTTTTTTTCAGTTTTCTATCTTGCCCTGTAAAATTAATAATCATGCTTGCAACTCCATATGACCTCTCTGTAAATAAACCTCATTGAAACATACTGGAACTATTTGAGTCCATCTTTCCCTTTTGTTTTATTTTTAATCACTGCCTTTCTACTGGGAAAGATAAATCCATTAAAAACAGGGCATCAAGTGAATAACATGCTAAATGTTCAGTCTATTTTCAACATGTTGTAATCTATCAAGTACACATCAGTTAACAAATCCATCAGATGTAATAGTTGCACATAATCCTTATGTTATTTCTGGTTTTTATTTTTACTATCTGTTAACACTGAACCTTAATTATGCACTTTAAGTGGTCACATGTATTTCTGAACATTGGGTTTATTGATTGTTTTTTCCCAATCTCCAAAAAGTGGACAGATAAATAAATTGAAATATTCAGACACACAATGTCCAATGACTCGTGAAAAACATAGCACTGCATTTGTTACTCCTGACAATCTATCAGTCTTTTTAATATTAAAAAAGAACGTTATTTCACCTCAACCCCACTATGCAGTTTTACTTTGCTTAAAGCTATCCCCATCAAGGAAAAAAGAAAAAAGAACTCTTCTACAGATGGAATTTAGAATTACGTAGATAAATTCCAATGTTACATGATATTGATCTCAGTCTGCAAAAAATCAAGATAAAAAAGACAATAAGGTGTTAACATGCAGTATTGAATATCCCTCCCCCCAAATGTCTTTACTATAGCTGAAATAAGCAACGCCTAATTAAGTGGTATTTCAATTGTAGTTTCGAGATATATTGCAGATTTTTGTCATTCTTCTCAGTAAAGAAAAGGACATTACTTACTATAAGCACATCCGTAGACTTCAATCCGCATCCCAACCCTGCCATTCTGGTTCCAATCTAAAGGGACAAATCGTAGAAACCTTGCCTTGATGGAATGTTCAAGCTTGTAATATACCACACTGTCAGCATTGGTATTTCCTGAAAAGGCCTGTAAATAACACATTGAAAATGAGCTTTTGCTCTGAACCCTAGTAATATGTTTCACAGAGCACACATAATTTTAGATTTAAACTTGATTCGCATGAAGATACAATTCAGTGTTGGATTTCAGCTCCTGTAATTCCTAATAAGCATGACTATGCAACCATATACAGTCAGTATATATAGTTACAACCCCAACCTTCAGCAAATAATTTCACATTCTTTTCATGTGAGTTGATGAGAATTAAAAATGTTAATGTTTTGTTCCACGTGCCATGTCAATTCAGAGAACTGTGGACTTAACAGTATACCAGCCAATGTTCAACAAACTGGGACCAGAGAGCACAATTTGCTTCTGGATAAAACTGATTTAGAGATTCCACTGTTTCTTTTTTAGCTATATCAGCTACAATGATAATTGCAATTTCTTCATCGTGTCAATGTAGAAGTCTATGAATGAAAGAAAGTGCACTTAAGCCTGGAAGCCACATCACAGCTTACGAAACTAAAACACATTTTGACATGGTTTTATTCTGACTATGCTCATTGTATTTTTTTTTAAAAAAAAATATTAATCTTAATGGATATCAAAATATTATTTTTCTATTTCTTAATATATTATTTATTTTTCTTTTACAGTCATGAGCACATCATGTTACTTCTGAATATGAATTCACCATGAGGCTGCAATGCCAAACTATATGAATGGAATATCATGAAATGTTTGATTTGTAAATTTTAATACATTATATTGATTTGATAGAATGCTATTTACAGAGTATTAGTTAAAATTATTGATACTTTCATGTTTTGTATAATTTAAGACTATTATAAGTAAAGAAAGAAATATTCTATCAGTATTATTATTGGGTGTCTCAGTATTGATTCCTGGTGACTGATTCCTTGTAGTTTTCTTTGCAAGATTTTATGGGAGTGGTTTGCCATTGTCTCCTTCTGAGGTCTGAGAGAGAATGGCTGGCTGAAGGTCACTCACTGGCTCTGTGCCTAAGGAGGGACAAGAATTCACAGTCTCTCAGTTTCTAGTTTGGTGCCTTAGCCGCCACACTAAACTGGCTCTCCATTAGTATTAATTACAATTTGGGATATCAACATTGCAAACAGTTTGACTTTTTCATACGAAACTAAGTGTAATGTTAGAAAAAAAAGAAACTGCTGCAGATTACATCAAAGTAATTGAATGTAGTTTCCAGTCTTGAGCTAGTTACTTTGTAGTGAAGTTTCCATTTGATAATAAAAAGAAAAATATGTAAGAAAACCAAAACCAGTTTAACAAAAAATAAAATAATAAATAAACAATCTATTGGGTGTTTACTTCCCCTTTTTGTACATTTGCTAATTTGTCAAATTATAAACATTAATGACATTGGCCGCCTTAGAAGCCAAACTGTAAGTAACTTTCTTTGTCATTTTGTATGATATATTGCATAAATGGGAATCATTCTTGCTTAAATATAAACAACTAGTATGTGTGTGTGTGTGTGTGTGTGTGTGTGTGTGTGTGTGTAATGTTTGTTAACTATTTAGATTACCTTGCTAGGCCTAGAGGTTAAAACAACTGCCTAATGTGCAATCAGCCCAGGTTCGAATCTCAGAAGGGTATGGCTGACTGATGAGAACAAATAAGTTTGAAATGCATATCAGTCTCCCTTTAATTCTTTGTTAGCAATCAAAAAAAATTACATATAGATAGATAGATAGATAGATAGATAGATAGATAGATAGATAGATAGATAGATAGGTCTTGGCGTATTCGGGTCTCTTTTCCCGTGTAAGATTGATAATGTCTTGGTGACGTTTCGACGAGGTCCCACTCGTCATCTTCAGGCTCGTGTGTTCGGTTTCGTGCTTGTGCGAGCAAAGCGTGATCGGAGCTGCCGTCTCTCTATAAATATTGGTGGGGGTGTGGGGGGTGCTGGCTTAGTTGCTGTAAGCGGGTTGGTTGGCTGTGTTGTTACATGTTGATTGGTTGATGGGGTTATTGTTTGTGGATTAGTCGGCTGTTTTGTAACATCCTGTGTGGCTGAGGTGTTGGCTGTGTGCCCATTAGTCTTTTGTGTTGTAACGACCTGGATAATGGACTGTGTGATGACATCCTGAGCTCTTCTGTAGTGATATCCTGAGTTCTGTGCTGCAACATCCTGGGTGGTTGGCTGTGTTGTGACATCCCGAGCTTTAGCATTGTAACCTCCTGAGTTCTGTGATGTAATGTCCTGAGCAGAAGACTGTGGTGTAACATCCCGGGCTTTGGTTTGGCTTTGAGTTTGCGGTCTGGCCTTGTGTTCATAGCATGTGTCAGTTTGCTTTGTGTGGGAGTCGAGGGGGTGTGTGCAGCAGCTGGAGATGCCACTGTGGTTTGGCTTCTGGATGGTGGTTGCATTTCATCTATGGGGTGGGTTTGGGTTTGAGTCTGTTGAGGATGATTGGTGGTGGCATACTGTGTTGTTGTGGGTCCAGTGTCGGTTTTCGTGGCTGGGACTTGTTTGTTGACTAGGGCTAGTTTCCACATGTCTGGTAGGCAGGAGGTATCATCACATTTATTCATATTGTGGGGGTGTTTCTCTATTTCGATGGCTTCCATAATTATTCTCTTGTTGTAGTGTTCAGTTTTGGAGATTAATTTCGTTCCTTCAAAGTCAATTTCATGTCCTGTTGCTTTAAGGTGCTGGAAAAGGGAGGACGTTTTTTCTTCTTTTCTGACTGCATTCTTGTGTTCTGCAATGCGTGCATTTATTCTCCTATTAGTTTGTCCAATGTACTGTATGTGGCTGGGCAGATTTTGCATGGTATTTCATAGACTCCTTGGTTTTCAAGCTGGATCTTGTCTTTGGGGTTTCTTAAGATGTTGGCTATTTTTTGGTCAGTGATGAAGGCTGTCTTGATATTGTGTTTTTGGAGAATTTTGCTGATTTTATCTGTGGTGCCTTTAATGTAGGGGAGGAGGGCAATGCCGTTGTCCTGTTCTGTGTCTTGGTTCTTGGGGGGGGGTGTCTCCCTTTGGATTAGGTTGGTAATTGTGTTTCTTTGGAATCCATTGGAAATTAATATGTTTGTGAGAGTGTGTAATTCGGTTTTCAGGTGGTCTTTGTCAGCTAGGCGTTTGGTTCTGGAGATGAGGGTCTTGGCTACGGAGTTGATCTGTGCCAGGTGGTGGTGGGATTGTGCGTTTAAGTAGCGGTTGGTGTGTGTGTTTTTTGGTAGATGGTGTGTCCTAGGGAACCATTGGGTTTTTTTTTTTGTAGATTAGGACATCCAGAAAGGGGAGTTGGTTGTTAGCTTCTATTTCCATAGTAAATTGTATTTTGGGGTGTAGGCTGTTGAGATGTGTGAGGAAGTTGTCCAGTTTTTCTTTCCCATGTGGCCAAATTACGAAAGTGTCATCTACATATCTAAGCCAGAGTTTGCATTTGTGTTCAGATTTGTCTAAGGCGTTGGTTTCAAAGTGTTCCATGTATAGGTTTGCGATGACGGGTGAGAGAGGTGATCCCATAGGTGCTTCTTCTATCTGTTTGTATCTATGTCCATTGTGGCTAAAGTATGTGTTGGTTAGGCAGTGGTTGGTCAGATCTAGGATGTGCTTAGGGGGATTGTATTTGTTTTGGATAGCTGTCAAGGCTTCTTTAATAGGCACTTGGGTGAAGAGGGATATGACGTCAAAGCTCACGAGGAGGTTGCTGGGTTGCAGGTTTTGTTTCTTTATTGTTTCTATGAAGTGGAGTGAGTTTTGTACATGTGAGGTGATGGATTTTGTGTAGGGCTGAAGTTGTTTGGCAAGGAATTTGGCAAGATTCTGTAGAGGTGAGCCTATGGAGCTGACTATGGGTCTGAGTGGTGTTCCTTCTTTGTGTATCTTGGGGAGGCCATAGAGCTTGGGGCATCTGGATGATTTCTCTCTGGGGATGATTCTTTGCTGGATCTCTTCACTGATGGGAGAGGCTTTTATTTTGGATTTGGTGTTTTTTTTTTCCCAGGTAGGCGGTGGGGTCTGTGTTTAGAGGTTTGTAAGTGGGGTCTTGGAGTAGGTTGGCTAGTTTGGCTTGGTAGTCAGATGTGTTCATCACCACAGTGGCGTTACCTTTGTCTGCTGGGAGAATGATTATGTTGTTGTCTTTCCTCAGGTTGGTGAGTGCTTTTTGTTCTTCTTTATGTAAGTTGCTTCTAGATGGATTGCTGGAGCAGAGGACGTTGGGGACTTCAAGTCTGATTTCATTGGCTTCATCTGGGTTGATTTTGGTTAGGGAGGCTTCAACTTCACATATGATGTTTTCAGTGGCGATGCGTTTGGGGGCGACTGCAAAGTTGAATCCTTTGGAAAGGACATTGGTTTCTGCTATGGTGAGACCACTATGGTGGGAAGGTAACAGCATTCTGTGCGCCTTTGGCATCTAGTCATGCCGGCCACATGACCACAGACACGTCCTCGGACAAGCACTGGCTCTTTGGCTTTGAAACAGAGATGAGCACTGGCCCCTAGAGTTGGAAACGACTAGCATGCATGTGTGGGGGAACCTTTACCTTTACCTTTATACAGAGAGTTAAATGTTAAGTGGGAAATCATAATGCGTATTCTCTGCTAATTTTAAAATAATTTGTTATCTTTCAAAGACATATCTCTAATGCTATTAATTTAGAAAGCCAACAATCTATTCAGAATTTCATTTAGAAATAATATAATTATAGATTTATTGCAAGACCATTAAAAGTTAAATCACTTTGGTGCAGTATATGACTCATTACTACAAGACACGGTATATGATTCATTACTAGAATCATGACATCAATATTTTTAACAAGTTTAGATGACTTAAGACAAATCTGGAGAAACTGTGATTGTGTAAGGCTGCCTTAAATCTGAACGAAGAATAAATTCTTGATAGTCTGGAAAGTTACTGAACATAAAGTAAAAAGAGTAAAATGTAGTGGCTACAATCATCAAAAGACATTCTCAAGAAATTTTGTTCCCATCCATTTCACAATTTTTAACTATTTACATTTGAATTATTGAATCTCACATTTGTTGGATCCTGTCAAGGTAGAACTCTAGTTACATGAGTGTTAATAAAATCTGATACAATGTAAATTCTGATCATTATTTGTTTTGCTATATTAACAGCTATCTTTGGGATTAAAAATAGATTGCCACAGTATATTACTATGTTGATTGTATAGTCTGCCAGATGCAACCATGTTACTATGCCAGACTATGCAACCAACCATAGATGGGATTTGGCATTTTTGGCCATTTGTTGAGCCATTCCTAAGGACCTTGGATAGGCAAATGTTATACAAGTAGTCCACAACTTACAGCAGTTCATTTAGTGACCATTCAAAGCTACAATGGCATTCAAAAAAGTGACATGACCATTTTTTTCACACTTAGGACCATTGCAGCATCCCCATCATCACAGGATCCAAATTTGGACACTTAGCAGCTGACTCATATTTATGACGGCTGCAATGTCCTGAGGTCATGTGATCAGTTTTTGCAAACTTCTGACAAAGTCAGTGGGGAAGCCAGATTCACTTAACAACCATGTTACTACAATTGCTAACAACTACAATGATTCACTTAACAACTGCAGCAAGAAAAGTTGTAAAGTGGGGCAAAACTCACTTAACAAATGTTTTACTTATGAATATAAATTTTGGGCTCAGTTGTGGTCATAAGTTGAGGACTACCTGTATGCACAAAAATGTGAAGGCGCAGTTACACATTGTTTAGCTTATAATGGCCTTCATACACATCGGGTTTTTACAAGAATCTAGAATATCGTGCTACATTGGTATAGCATATTATTTAGATCCAAGCACTGTGGCCTTCTATGATTGATAGATGGGAATTTTGTCGATGCACAGATTTTCTAAGTGCTATCCAAAATTTTGGGTATTGCACCCAGTGTGCCAGTAACCTCTATGGCTGGTTTATGCCATAATCTTATGATTGGTTTATGCCATAATCTTTCAGTTTCAATTTTCTGATTGTTATTATGCTAGTTCAATGTCTCCTTGGATGACACTAAAATAATTCTACCACTTCTTTCCACTGATAATCTGGAGTATTGCCTGCTACTGAGACCAATATGATATCTATTATAGTCAGGATTACAGAATATGTAGAAATAATTAAAGGCACTTTTAGTAGTTCCAGAATTGTACTAGCTGAGGAGAGAGTATTTCAGCTTGTACATTATGGGAAGTTACTGGAAATATCTAAACCTGATCTAATAAAGATGGCTAAGGATAAAGCAGTGTTTCTGTGATCTCATTCTTATTCAATTAATTTATGTTCATTGGAATTCCAGAGAAAGCTGAGAAGGAACATCAAGCTTGTTTTATTTACTTGTGATTTGGGAAGTATTAGCTTTGTCGGAAGTATATAAATGTTTCAACTTCTCTTTTTCATATATCAATTGTGCTGTAAGGACTGAAATTTTAAATATGATATGTTTCTTGTGTGTAAGTAGCAAATGAGAAATATTTATCCCTGATTTTTCTAAGGAAATCCAACAACACTAAAAAGAAGTTTAGTAACACAAGAAACCCCATTTAAGTCATATCAGTATTCAAGAAATTATAACTGCAACCTCTTATCTTTTTAGAGTTAGAGCAAGAATAGCAGTTAATAACCTACACTGATAGAAGTTTAATGACTCTGAATAAATTCAACTTCAGTTGAGTGTATTGTAGTTGCTGAACTTCTTAAAAAAAATTAAAGGTGCTATAAAGAACTTTGAAGACATCATGTTACCTTAGTGGACCTTACAACATTCTGGGATATTGAATGGGCAATAAAAAGGAATGTTGTCAATTTGAGTTGCACTTATTCATTAATTTAACCAATCAGGCTTATTTCTTATCAATGCTTTGATTTCTTAAGATAGTCACCCTAGAACTCATTTCTGTATTCAGAAATTCTTTTCTTTGTCAACAAACTCATGGCATAAAGTTATATGGACTTTTGCTTGTTCCACTAGCTGGCTGACTATGTGGAATATTCAATGGTTGAGTATCCTTTACCAAAGCCAGCTAGATCTTATAGATAGTGTTCCTTTAAACTTTTCTCCATTCTGTTCACTAAAATGTACGTGAAAAGCCTATAGGCTGAAGAGACAAAGTCAGACTGGGTAATATTTGGCAAGCTTTGTTTACCTGTTTTGAATATTAGTACTCTGTTTTTCAGGTTTTAGGAATATTATCTAAATAAAGCACCAATTGCATCAAGGCAATCCTGTTTTGCTATGGCTGCTTTGTAGACTTCTATGGCAATACCATCTGGTCTTAGGACTGTTTTGATTTTGGCTGTTGAACTACATGGAGATTCTCTTCTGGGTTCAGTTTTGGGTATCAATGAACACTCATTTGAATGATGAAGTTTTGGGTGGCTATTTTAAGGCAAAAAGGTAAATATGAAAATACTGACATGAATCTTCAGCTTTCCATTAGTCAGATGTAATGGTGCTCTCATTCTTCTCAAACATTTTCAAAAAGGCCCATTTTCCGTTTAATTTCCTTCCAGCATTTTATACCTCTGTTGTTTTCAAGAGTTCAGTAAGTTTATCACCATATTTTGGGCACCATTTTATATTGCTGAGCAATCCCGTTGAGCTCCTTTACTAAGTATTTACAAATATTAAGAGTTCTATTTGCTAATGTCACAGCATTGTTCAATTATTTTTTCAAACTTTTACTGTTGTGACTTTTTTTAGTTTTTATTTATGAGCTGTTCATATTGTTGAGTGAATGATGTCTTTCTGTTACAAGTCCCACCTTGTTTTAAGATATGTCTTTCAAGCAGAATGCATTTATTCTTGTCATATTATTTGAGACTTGTTAATGAGAGGGGGCTCATTAAGTTAGTTTGGATTATTCTGCGGTCACTGCCAATGTTGAATCAGTGCAGTACTTTGATATTTGTAATAAATTGCTCCTTAATATACAATATGTGATTGATCTCAGTCTTGGTTTTCCAAGAGCAGAGCTTTGTTATTACCTTTTCAAAGTAGGGGTTCATCACATACTTGTAAATTGGCAAAAATTCCTAGTTATTCACCATTTTCATTTCACTTAGTATGTAAAATTTTTCCCTTGTTCATTTGCCTTGACTAGATATGAGCAGTTAGGTCTCTCATGATGATCCCTTTGTGGGCATGTTATATTTATTCCATCACATTATTTTATACAATTTACAAATATGGATTATCTTTCTTAGGCAAGGAAATCCTGCTAGATTTTCATTGTGTGAACTCAGAAAAGTGAGTCTAACCTTCCACACATTTAGATTTATCATTGAATTTTTATCCTAGCTTGGTTATTGATAAAGAATATTAAAAATTAGCTCTGCTTTGTTCTAGCCTTTAAATTTATTATCTCATAGTATTGAAATCTTGGTAGGCTGGAAGATAAATAGAGAACACACTGAGTTGCAAATCTAACTTGAAAAGTTTTACATTAAGAAAAATCCCAGTTTTTTTTAAAAATGGCAACAACTCTTTTGATTAACTTGAGCCTCTCAAGTAAAGTTGTCACAGGTTATCCTCGACATAAGACCACAATTGAGCCTATAATTAATGTTGTTAAATTAATTTTGCCTCATTTTATGGCTTTTCTTGCCACATTTGTTAAGCGAATGAGTTCAGTTGTTAAATTAGTAACACAGTTGTTAAGTGAATCTGACTTCCCTATTGACTTTGCTTGTCAGAAGGTCGCAAAAACATGATCACATAAACATGAGTCAGTTGTCAAGCATCCGAATGGAAATCATGTGACTATGGAGATGCTGCAACAGTCGTAAGTGTGAAAAACAGTCCTAAGTCACTTTTTTCAGTGCCGTTGTAACTTTGAACTGTCACTAAACGAATTGTTGTAAGTTGGGAACTATCTGTATTTTGAAATTACTCACTTCTGAGGAAATTGTTCTTAAATCTTCAGCAGGATTAAACTAGATCTTGTTTTTCCTTAGACTGCTTTTTGGCAGTATGTTCAACAAATGCACTTTTGATTTGATTTATTTGATCCAGAAGCATGTGACACTTCTAATACTTCATAGTTCTAAAGAAAATGTAACTTTTTAAAAAATAGGAATTTGGTGAAATATAAATCAGTTATTTTTACATGACGTTTGGAAAAATGAACTTTAAATGTCCATTACTGGTAAAAAAGCTAGGGATCCCTTTGCAAAGATTGTGCAAAAATATTACCCAGATTCATTTATCATCTACATTCTGACCAATTTGCCTTCGCTAGATACATCAGTACTATTTGGCAGCATGATGAAAAAGATAGCAATCATAATTCAGCACCACAAAACTGAAGTAAGAAAACAAAGCCAGATTTTTAAGCACTTCAAGTCTTTCACCTAGATAGAATAATTTATTTTAATTTAATTTGCCTCAAATAATAATTTCAAAGCTTTTTTTCCCCTATTGGGTTTATGAATATGTTTGTATGTTTTAGTAATTTCTTTTGCTCTTTGCAAATATTATATTGATTATAGCAATATAAATATTATATTAGAGTGATATAAATATTATATAGCGATTATATCAATGTGCAATAAATCAACTTGGTAAGTCCTTCTGAAAAAAAAAACACAAGCTGAACAAAGCTCTTACTAATCTGTGGCTTTGACAATTAGACAGAAAATGGAATCCATTTTACTTTTCATGGGGAATTTTCAAGATGTTAACAGACATATTTCAGAAGAACACTAAACCTTTGGTTAAACTGGCAATATTTCTCAGGAGACATCTGAAAGTTCCTATTTTTATGGCACGCATCCATCAATATATGTTTCAGAAGAGAAGAGAAAATGGGTAGGAATGAATTTTATCTATAGATCTTCGCAGAGTATGCCAAGATAATTCATTACTTCACAGTCAGTAAGCTAAAGACATGCTTATCCTGAAAAAGTGATTAATTTCAATAACTGTTCCCAGTCAGTTTGGGTATCCAATTTTAGACAGCAGAAAGATGAAGCATGTAGACAGACTCCATGTGACTGCTATGCCCACTTTTCTCTATGAAGTTTATACTTTGTGACTTCATGCTTTATTATTATCTTATCAATTTAATTTCTTATTCAAGTAATCATTTCGCTGAGATGAATTTAATTATATCCTAAGGACATTTATGAGTTCTGACCTTTGCGTTATAGGAAATATTTATAAGAATGTAGATAGATCTCACTCACTCAAAAAAAAAGATATAAATCTAATTAATGAACACATTTTACGATATTGTTTTCCAAAGAATTTTTTTTAAAAAAATCCTAAATTTAAATATATATTTTGAGAGAAAAAAGCAGGTACATAGAAAATATTTTGAAATCATATTCAAAATGTGAATAAATACATAAATGCATATTTATTACAAATTAATATGAAAACTGAAAGAAATGAAACTGAATAAAAATTTGAAAAATTATACAACCTGTACATAAATAGGCATGACCGTCCCTCACTATCAACTCCAGATAGAAGTTATGTAATGTTGGAACTGAAGACATGAATTCTTGAAACAGAATGGAAAGTAGGAAAGTATAAGGTATGTTTAATGTGGGACATAAAAAGAAACCATAATGAGACTAAAAATAACCTAGATCAAGCATGTCAAACTCACAATGTCATGCACAACGTATTGCAACTTTTCCCCCATTGCCAGCGTGACACATCCAGCCCGTGGGCTGGCAGTTTGACATGCCTGACCTAGATGATATAAAGCAGGGCCCCCCAACCCCTGGTCCGTGGACCGGCACCGGGCTGTGGCATACAAGCAACTGGGCCACGCAGACAAATGAAGCCCCATTCACTGGATGCAGGCAGCACACAAAACCATGCCCCTCTGGTCCATGGAAAAACCTCTCTCCACAGAACCGGTCCTTGGTGCTCAAAAGATTGGGGGCCTCTGATATAAAGGACAAAATCTCCAAATTGAAGCTATAACTGGAAAGCTCTCAGACGACTACGAAGTAGGAAAAAAATAAACCTGAAATCAGAGGGTGAAGCAAAAGAAATGGACCTAGAGATGGAGGAGATAGGAGAAGGGAAATATGGACTGCCATACACTAATAAAATACTGCAAGACCTACCTATAACAATGAAAATACAAAAGACCCTTTACGCCTTTCTCCAAAATACACCTGATAACAAGGAAGAAGATTCTAGAAAATGGAACATAGAGAGGGCCGGGGAAATTTCTAGAGAATGAGATGGGCAGAGTTCCTCCCCAAAAATACTCTACCTAAACTGTCTTTCTCATGCCAAGTAGCCTTCACAAAAATAGAAAGAAAATTTGGGGGCAATTTAATTGCCTTGGCCTGGAAAGCTGCTTGGCAAAGAAAGAAAGAAAGTGAGAGTTACACTTAAAAAAGAGGATTTGATCTATCAGAGGAGACACTATCTGTTTAACATACCTGTTTGAATATGATTAAAAGAACAGATGACCCTTAGATATAACTAGATTTTTATAATGGAAGATATGATTTAGAATTAAAATAGCATTTTTTTCTTCTTTTGATATGGGAAATTTGAAAATAAGAGGATTGGTATGAATATTTTTTTAGCTACATAAATGTAATTAATATTGAGAAAATCATAACTGACAAAGATACTTTAAGTATTGATGGAAAATCAAACTTTAATAAGAGCACGAAAAACAATATATTGACATGAATTGATATTATTGTTATTTCTATAATATTAGTAAAATATGTTGAAGATCTCTATATCTAATTTTGTATACATCACTAGTACTAAGAATTGTACTAAGAATTGTTTAATGAGGGGAAAAGGCAAAAAAATATGGGGAAGAAAGGAAGATCAAGGAAAAAATACTGGATTGTGCAGTACTGAATAGATTTACATTGAAGAAGTTAATATTAAATATGTGAACCCAGACAACATGTTGTTTACTAAGCTCTAAAGATTGTAATTTTTTAAAAAAATAATAAAACCTATAACAACAACAACAACAACAATAAAAGATATGTTTAATGTGTGGGTTTTATGTTGAAAATGTTGCCTTCAGAATCTATTCTGCTGTTTTTGATGGAAGTTTTGTTTTACTGGTGTCACTTAAAGAGTGTGTCACAAGTGCACTTTCGAATCCATCTTGATTCCCAGTTTCTGCTTAGATAATCCAATCTACTTTCTTGGCAATGAGTTGCTATTTTCTTCTTGTAGAACTGACAGAGTGAGTGACTGGCTCAAAGATACCTACTTTGTGCCTAAAGAGATCTAGAAAGTTTAATTTTCTGGTTGCTAAGCAGGTACATTTAGCTACTAGAACAATGGCTGTCTCAAATTTTTCTAACATTCACCAATGGGTTTAAAGTTCTTTGAGATGAGGGAACAGCCATTTTGCTGAAATCCTGGTAGGTGCCTTTGAAAGAATACTAAGTTGCAGACTTCCTCTCCTAATCACTTTTTGAAATTGTTTGTTAACTGTCTTTCAGCTATTGAGAACCTTTAGATTGGCAGGTTTTACAATACTAGAGGGTTTCTATTAATTCTTAGTGAAAAAACGTTTTGAATACAAGTTTCAGGACTTTCACAAAATAATGTGATGAAGGGGAGAGTAATTTCTTTATATAGTTCTTTTTTTTTCTATATTCTTTTTTCTTTCTTCTGTATTTTTCCTTTTTCCCTTTTCACTCTACTTTTTATTTTGAATCATTTTTCCTTTGTTTTAATTTTTATTAGTGTAATTTTAATGTTTGATAAGATCATTGTCAAAATATGTCTGGAAAATTATCTTGATAGAAGATCTTATCACCAAGATAAATTAATGGAAGGAGAAATATTGTTTGTCCTATCTGATTTATCAGCTCTTCAGGGTGCTGTATTGGAACTTGTATTGGAACTTTAAAGAATTATCAGTCATTTCAAACTTTGTCTAAAATTCACAAATTTCTTCATATCCATCAATGGTTTGAAGCTTTATTCTACATGAGATGAAGCTTCAGAGTTGTGTTAAAAAACAAAATCCCAAATATGGTTTTGTTGTAACAATATAGTTAGGAATTTTCGACAATGAGAATAAATGTTGACAGACTCTCTGGAAATGATTGAGGTTGCCAGGGTAGCTGAAGTTGGCAAAGATTTTCCATGACACAGAGGCCATCTGGGCTTTTAGTGACAAACCTGAATTTTCACAGTATGTACAAAATATGCCTGATTTAAAGAATGAGATAAAATGCTTTGATCCTGAGTAACAGCTACCTATGGTGTTTCCAGATTATCAGGATTCAGTTCCGTTGAATGGCTGGGATTTCCAGTCAATTACCATCTAATTCACACATTCCCATCTAATTCCAATGTCACTGACAAAAGAGTTGAAATAATTAACAAACTGGTAACATTTCATTTGCATTTATCCATTAAATGTTTTAAACTGCTCAATAGTCAAAGCTCTCTCTATAGTTTACAGTAAAGCACACGAAACACACAGTCTGGGTAGAAACATACGGTATACAATAAAACTATCTAAAGTACAAAAAGATATACATATAAGATAGGCAGCAGTATGCTGGTCATTCAAAATTAAGAATCCAATTCTAACTAAGAATTCCAATTCTGTTTTCAGAACTTGTAGGAAGGAGTTTCCAGTTCCTACCCTCAGAGTCGATCTATAAAGATTTTTTTGTAAAAAGAAAAAGAAAAAGAAAAAGAAAGAAATGCAGTTATGATACTTAATTCAAGTGATATGAAAATTTGTTGACAATATTCATTCTGCACCCCTCTCCTCCCCTGTCGAATCAAGGAAAAGTAGGGTAAAGTAAGATGATTTACAACTATTAGTGGTCATTCTAGTACTGATGCATTTTTTCCACAAATTATGATATTTTCCCCTCTATATACATCATTTCACTTTGGAATTACCACTTGTACAGTGTTAAAAAGTAACTCGACAAATCTTGAGGGTACTAGATATTTCAATGTGGAAAGCACAAGCTACAGTTGTTACTCAATTAGATTTTCATCACACTTTTCCTCTAGATTTTAGGGAGGCTTAATAATAATATTTTATTCCCCCAACAAGACCCTGTGCTGTAGGACTGAGCAGAGAGAGATAGTAACCAGCCCAACGTCATCCAGTGAATTTCATGGCTAAGATAGACTTGAGCTTATATAAAGAGTACAGAGAAGAGCAACCAAGATGATTAGGGGACTGGAGGCTAAAACATATAAAGAACTGTTGCTGGAATTGGGTATGTCTAGTCTAACGAAGAGAAGGATGAGGGGTGACATGATAGCAGTGTTCCAATATCTCAGGGGCTGCCAAAAAGAAGAGGGAGCCAAGCTATTTTCCAAAGCACCTGAAGGTAGGACAAGAAGAAATGGATGGAAATTAATCAAAGAGAGAAGCAACCTAGAACTAAGGGAAAAAAAGCCTATCTTCTGGAGTGTTGGCTATTCCTGCCAGCTTGGTGTCGTCTGCAAATTTGATGAGTTCCCCATCTATCCCCTCATCCAAAATGTTGATGAAGATTTTGAAGAGCACTGGGCCCAGAACAGAGCCCTGGGGCACCCTACTACACATTTCACTCCATGTAGATGCAGTTCCATTGATGACCACACACTGATCGGTCAGCCAGCTATGAATCCATCTGGTGGTGATGCTGTTTTACCCACATTTTTCTATCTTATCAAGTAGTAGGTTGTGGTCTACTTTATCAAATGCTTTACTGAAGTCCAAGTAAATTACCATATTTTTCCATGTATGACGCTATTTTTTTCCTGCAAACATCCTGTTCAAAAATTAGGTGCATCTTATACAAGTGCAGCATCTTATACACGGAAAAATAATGGTAACCTCTGCAGCCCAGGGCATGCCTGTGTGGGTTCTTTACATGCCGCTGCCATGCAGCCTGGTGCAGGTGTCAAGCTCCTGTGGGCTTGCCACTAATGGGAAGGGGGAGGGGGCAACTTCTGGATTTGCCAGCTCTGCCGAACAGCTGATCAACACTGAGAAACCTGCATGCCAGAGCATCTTATACAAGGGTGCATCTTATAGATGGAAAAATATGGTATATCCACAGCATTCCTTTTGTCCAGTAATTTTATCACTTGGTCAAAGAATGCAATAAGATTTGTCTGGCATGATCTGTTTTTGACAAACCCATGTTGGTTTTTGGTAATGACTTTGTTTGCCTCTAGGTTGATTCGCAGCTTGGTTATCTTTTCCAGAATATCCCCAGGTATTGAGGTCAGGCAGATAGGTCTGTAGTTTCCTGGGTCCATTTTTTTTCCTTTTTTGAAGATGGGAACTACTCCATCTCTTTTCCAGTCCTCTGGTAGTTCCCCAGTGCTCCAGGATCTTTGAAAGATATAGTTCAGTGGTTCTAAGATCACATCTGCCAGTTCCTTCAGAACCTTGGGGTGTAATCCATCTGGTCCTGGTGATTTGAACTCCAACACTGGAAGTTTTTAAGAAGAAAATGGACAACCATTTGTCTGAAATGGTATGGGGTTTCCTGCCTGACTAGAAGACCTCAAAGGTCCCTTCCAACTTTATTATTATTATTGTCCCCATCGTAATCCAACACCTTAACTGTTGCATAACCATGGATTTCACAACGCTTCTTCTGAGATTAACGAGTTCTGCTATTAGTTAAAACATCCAGCAACCATTTTCTATTCAGAGGTAGTTCAAAAGAGTTTTGAAAATACACATAAAGATTCTGCCTTGTTCTCTGCCCAGCTTGTTTGCCCTCTTAACATGGCCATTGCACTAAGAATAAGAATAAATCTTTATTGTCAAAGTACAGCTATGTATACATTGAGATTAGCTGAGCCTCCCTTTGTGCTCCCATCCCCCAACACACAGTGACAACAAACCCTCCATCTTACTACACCATGTGAACCAACTACACCACACACCGGCCTCCCAAGTCAATTCTGCAAAAAATTCACACAAGTTATTTCTCATTCAAAAGCCTAACAGCCCACGGAAAAAAGGTGTTTTTCAGCTTGTTGGTGCGGCTGGCTATACTCCTATATCTCCTATCTGATGGTAGGAGAGTAAAGAGATACTGTCCAGGGTGTGAGTCGTCCCTGAGAATTTTCCTCACTCTTCCAAGGCAACGAGCCCTGGAGATGTCATCCAGTGGTGTCAGGGAACAGTCCACAATGTCTTGTGCTAATGGTTGATGGATCCATTACTCCAAATCCATCTCAGATTACCCATAAAGCTAGTAAGGAGTGGCCAGTGTGGTCAGGAAAGGAGTGGGATAGAGAAACCCTGGTTCTTTTGTTTTTTCTGCATCTAAGTATTTCAGGTTTGTGTTGGGAAAAAAATACTGACTCAAATATACCTCTCTAAGTAAATCAAGAGGACCACTTTAGTTTGCGGACAGTGCATTAAACTGTACTTTCTGTGTTTTATTTTAAGTGAGAATATTTAAGCAGTTATAAATATTTAAATGATTGTCTAATTTGGTGAATGTAAACTGAACTACAATCTTCTATATTGTAGGATAAGAGAAGCACTTGTGCTTTTGTAAGACATTTGACATACTAATATTTAACAAAATTATTGTGATATCTTATGTAAATGGCACAAACTTCATTATCCTCAGAAGAGCCATTTCATCTAGTTCATAACTGCTCACATTATCAGTTTTTCCAAAGCTACAGCAATGTGTTTGACATACACTCTGGATTTTGTGACATCATCCCCGTTATGAATGGCTTTCAAACACTTTTTCCCAAGATAGGAATAATTTCTCTTGTTCTCTAGATATAAACTTTAAAATAACCATATATACTAAGAGGAATAAATAGTTGTGGTCCAGTGGCAGGAATCTGGATGGATGGCAAGGGAGATATTTACAGACTAATAAGTTATACTGGAAGCACATATATTATATGCATAGAATTTCCTCTTTCAATAAATTATGATTCATGATTTGAAGAGAATTATATTGTTTCTTTCTGTAGCATATGAAATCAGTTTTCTTGATGTTGTTTCTTAAAGATGCTTTATTTTATGCTACCGGTATTATAACCTTCCTTTTTGTTTTGTCTTTTTTAATGAGCAAGGTGATTTTTTTTCATAGTTCAGAAAATAACATATTTGATCTATTTGTGGTGTTTCACATTCTGTGGTACACTTCATGCAGTGCAGATGAAAATAACTAATGCATTCATTTAAGAAAGAATGAGATATACATACTTTTTAATGATGTAAGGCTAACAAAATGCCTATCACATCAGCGAATAATGAGTAGGATGTTTATTTCTTGATAAGAATATAAAGGAGTCAGTGGAAATTACTGGAATACATTTGTAATGCACTAAGTTTCACTCTTCATTTGAAAATGGAATTAAATGACCAGAGAGAAAGAAACTCATTAACTGCAACACAAAAAATTGTGATAGAAATGGTTTGTAACTCTTACATCCAGAGGGTCACAGGCAATAAAACAGTGCAATAAAAAGGTTTCATATTCAATTTATAGCTGTAGCCTAGCATTCATAAATGTAAAACTTCAGCTTCCCTACAAACAGCAGTGTGTGAATCTTTTTGTAATTAATTCATTATGCTGAACCTGCAATGTTGTAGTACTCAGAATATTAATAGTAATCATAACTACATTTTGCATTTGCAGTAGGTTTAGAATTGGGCAAGGGTGCATAGTGAATTAATTCGCTATAAAAAAAGATTTGTGTGTGTACTTGAGCTCTACAAGCGATGGTCTCTCCACTGCAGAATCTCAAACTTTGGACAGCAGTCTTTTTGAACAAAAGCCTTCACCTCCTTCTTCAAATATTGATTTTGTTTCTCAATCGCATTTGCTTTTTATGCAAATGTCTTTGTAGGTAGCATCAACATCCTAAACTATGTTCTCATGTATAGTACAACCATATTTGGGTCAATATACTGGTGTTACAAAAAATCTGATTCTAAGCATACTTGCATAAAACAAACACAATGTAAAAGTTACCTTCTCCCAGCTTTTTCTCTTTAACGAATTCATTAGATAATTTGGAAAGACATTGTTATGTAGTCTATAGGAATTCCATTGCCTCTTATTCAGTTTTCGTAAATTGCAAAACTCAGTTGACAAACACCAACAGGTAAACTTATTGAGTTGGCATGCAAATTGCAAGCCTTATGACTTTACAAAACTTATCATCTATGATGAGGTTATCTTGGTAAGAAAATTTCTCAGAGTGTTATGGATATTATGGTAATCATGTTAATATCCATAACAGTATTGATTCAATGTGTAACAACATATCAAATGCCAAGTCTGAAATTCTTAAGCAAGAAAATGGAAAAGAATAGATATTTAGTAATAATTTCCTTGATGTGTTCATATCAGTAAAGCAAGTGCAAATACAGATAGCTCTCATCCAATTGCATCATAATGGCACACTGAGGTATCCTGTTGCCATGACTTAATGTGGTCTTGATGCTCTAGTTACTCCTTGGAACGTAGACATGCCTTGGGTTGCAGACATAATTACTTCTAAGCCTCATCTTCTAGTGAATAAAAAACAATTTGTGCTTTGATTCCCCAGAAAGCTGGGATAAATAAAGCATTTGGAATGACAACTAAGAAATCATGAACTGAGTTTGGCTAAACCAACTGAGTTCACTTTAGAACTAATCCTATTATAATTATTATAAACTCATTTACATAACAACTTATAGAAGATATTGTGAGAAAAAAGGTGCTACACACTTGAGTTATTTTAAATGCTATAATGCTTACTTTGATCTTGGGACTTGTAAACCCCCATGTTCTAATGGATCTGCTAATTAGTTTAATGAACAAATAGCCCAAGCACATCTTTAAATTTTAAATTTATCTAGGGCAGAATATCCAGTCTCTTGAGTTGATGGGCTTATTTAGAAATTTGAACGTATTTGAGGACACTCTTGAAGAATTGCTTGCCTTGTCATAAAATAGATGCCACAGAAGACATGAGAAAACAAAGCAGCTATTTTTCAAAGTCCTCCCTGATTGGAATTGCTTCTTCTGCAGGAGCATCCCTACTGGTCCTGTTTAGCTTCATTTAGAAAAAAAAAGTAACTGTACACAGATCTAAACAGAGCATCATTTTGCGGTCATCATGCTTATGAAACCAATGTTGGGTAGAGATACATTCTTAGAATGAAAGATTTTATTTATTTATTTATTTTAATTCCATTTATATCCCGCCCTTCTCCGAAGACTCAGGGCGGCTTACAAGCTTAGCAGTAGCCTTCATTCTATGTATATGCCTGCTTATTATGGCTTTCACACACACCCCAAGCGGCATTATTACAAAGTCAGCTTAATTATCCCCAACAATGATGCTGATGGCTGCCAGTTTGCTTTTCAGAATGCTAAATTTGTCTGAGCATGTCTCCGTGGTCATGTGGCCGGCATGACTATACATCCTTGCATAGTAATGAGGCCTGTGAAATATTCCTTTTTGTTTTCCTGCTTATAAGAATTTGCACCAAATTTGCTTCAGGGGATAAGCAAATTTAGCTAAGTTTTTAACTAAAATGTTTGAATACTGCTAAGTAATGGAACAAACTATCTATGGCAATGGTGACCTGGTGATGCTTAAATAGAATCTCCATAATCCTATAGAGACATTCTACACTACAAATCTGGGCAATGAGATATACCAGATGAACTCTAGGCAACCTCCAACTCTAATTGTGGACATAAAGTAGAAGTGCATTAAACAACTGAAATAGAGAGATTAATTAAATAAACACTCTGCTTGACTTTTTGGGGTTTTTTTAAGATCAGAACTGTGGTAGCCTAACCTCCTGATAGCAGAGCCCTATTTGATTTACTTTATATCCTTGAAGCACACAGCTTCAAGATTAATCTTTTCCTCTTCCCTACTATACACAGAAAATATCACATTAGAAATGGAAAGGAGGTAGAGGCACTGAAAGTCATTCTAATAGATAAGCCGAACCCAACTGCTTAATAGATAAGCCCAATTCATCAGGAGGGCTTTACACTAAAATTGAGGGGGAAGGGTGGCCAATCTTCAGAATCTCTAGAACCCCAAACCAATCATAAATCCCAAGAAAACAAATCAAACAATGAGGTGGGCAGAGATGAAAAAAAAAATAAAAACTCAAACAACACTCAGGAGGTGCAAGAAACATAGTCACGTACAGGCACAAAAGCCTTAAATGCTTATATACAAATGCTCAAAGCTTGGGGAATAAACAGGGTGAGCTAGAAACAATAGTACACAAAGGAGGGTCTGACATAGCTGGTATTACAGAAACCTGGTGGGATGAAACCCATGAATGGAATGGACTGATGGATGGATACATTGTTCAAAAGAAACAAAAAGAGGAGGGGAAGTTAACCTATATGTAAGAGAACACTACATATCTACAGAAACACACATGATCAAAGATAAAATCTCTCCAGAATGCAGATGGCTCAATATAAAAGAGAAAAAAGTTAATTTACCATAGGTATATTGTCAACACTGCTAACATTGACTGTTATTGCTTGACAAGAGATGAAGAACTAGCCATTTCATATGTTAAACGTGTATTGCTTTAAGAGATTGAATTTAAGGTTGAGAGAGGGGACGAATAGGATTGTACTTTCAAGGCCATCTCTAACTAAAAAAGATAAGACCTTGGTGGGTTTTCTAACGGAAGGGAAACTGATTCTTTAAATTAATTGGAGAATATGATTAATGACAAAATTAGAAAGGTGGAGAATTGTGTTTTAATATATTGTGCAAGGGGTGGAGATTTCAGATTCCAGCTTCCTTCGAGCAAGCATTTGCCAGTGTATTAGGCTAATAAAGGACTTTTAAGGTAAAGAATGCTTCAGAGTCACTTGAAAAGCCCATACGTCGGAAACTTGACATCAAGCTGGAATCCACACTACTTTTTAAACTAATTAGGGAGTCCTGACCTCCTGTCGCTGTCTCCAAGTTTGAGAGGCCGTCTGGCAAATGGAGGGAGAAAAATTGCTTAAAGCCAGCTCCCTGGCACCAGCAGCACCCCCAGTGGGGGAAGGGCCAGTGAAGAAGCCTGCAGGGAAAGAATTTCAGCAATTCTCCCAGCTGGGAGCTAGACCCAAACAACTAGAGAATTGGTCTGATCGTCAGAGTGGATTAAGCCCAGCGGAGACTCCAGGCGCCTTGGAGCAGCCAGGCCACCTGAGATTGAATACTCGGGTAAGTGGAAAATCCTGTCTGCAGATCAGACTGCCTGCCAGACCCAGGAGTCCCCTGCTAAGCCCTCCAGACCCATAGAGACAGAGAACCCCAGCCTGGGGCCTCTGCAGCAAGGTTGGGAGGTTGGGAAGCCCCAACAAGTGAAAGGCCAACAACCTCTGAGCTTGCCCCAGCTAATAGAAGCCTTGCAACAGCTGGGGGTGGTGCAGAAGCCTGGAGATCAGGAGCTGGTGGGAGGACAACAGCAAGGGTGGCAGCAGCAGGACCCAAATGTGCAACCCCTCAACGTACAGCAGGACCAATGGGGCCAGCAGCAGTGGGGGCCCTGGCAGCCAGTGAATCAACAACCAGAGTGAGGCCACAGCAGTAGGGGCCCCAGCAACCATTGATCCAGCAACCAAGGGGGTACATCAGTAATGGGGGGCCCAGCAGTCATTGAACCAACCACTAGGGTGCGGCCAGCAGCAATGGGGGCCCCAGCAAGCAATGATGAGCCCACCCTTCAAAGCAACCTTCGATGGGGACCCAGAGAAACTGATCTTTTTTCCTCAACCAAGTACGCTTTCACTTGAATCGCTGAGGTCACTCTTACCTGGACCTGGGTGCGAAGGTCGATGTCATTGCATCCAACCTAGAGGGAGAAGCATCTGAATGGTTGAACAATTTATATAACGAGCAGACCCCTGAATTGGAGGACCCCCACCTTTTCCTCTTGGGGCTGAGGGAAATATTTGAGGACCCATCTATTGCCCTCAAAGAGGAAGAACAAATCCATAAGGTAAAGCAAGCTGGCCGGCCTGTCCTAGAGTACGTGCAGGAGTTTTGAAAGATGGTAGGTCAGATAGAAAGATGGCCTGAGCAATCAATAATTCATCTTTTTAGAGAAGGGTTAGATGACCACCTTTCTCAGGCATGTATCTACTGAGCTGTACCCAACCAGCTGCATGAATGGTACCAGGCAGCAGTGAAATTAGATGTCCAGCTTGCCTGCTATAAAAAGCCTTCCCCACCTGAAGCTGCACCAAAACCAGGATCCAGATAGGTACCACCACCCCCAAAAAACCCCAACTACTGCTACTGCTGAAAGACCTAGACCACCTACAGGTCTGCCAATCAAGTGCTTTCAATGTGGACAGCAGGGACATCGAGCAGCAAACTGCCCAGTTCCTTACCCACAACAGCAGAGTAGACCAGATCTAACAATGAGGAAGAAACCCGCACAGCAGCCATCAAGAGAAAATTACAACTGGGCGACCCAGGAGCCTGTTACCCAGGTTATGTCCCCTATCCAGGAGGACGCTGGCCCACTGACCGGACCCACCCCCACTTTACCCAGTTTTGACAGCGGCGATGATGGGGAGAATGACCCGATGGTAAGTCGATGCATCCTACCTTCTTATTGCCTGCTAAACTCATAATCCCTAATTCAGGGGCACAAGTAGACCTGAAAGTGCTACTCAATATCAGCTGCTCCCTATGCATCATTAGCCTGTTGTGTGCCTTGAGACTGGGCATACGCACCAAGCCGATCTCCAAACCTGTGAGGGTTGAGAAAGTCGATGGCTCCCTAATTGGAGGGACTTTAGTCACGCAATTAACGGAGCCCTTACACCTGGAAATAGGTGAGCACTGGGAGTTTATTTGCTTCCTGGTAGCTCCAAAGATGTCTGAGTCTGTGATCCTAGGACTATCCTGGCTAGACAAATGGAAGCCATTTATCTGGTGGGAAAAAGGAATGAGAACTGTGAGATTACCCATAGGGCCCTATCCCCCCCTTGATTCAACAGATGTTACAGGGGATTTTAGACCACCCAATGAGCAAGTGCACATGGCTGCCTTATGGCCACCTGGTGAGCTGCTCATCCCCAGCGAGTACCAGGACCTAGCAGAGGTGTTTAGTAAGAAAGAATGCAATACCTTGCCTCCTCACTGTCCCAATGATTGTTCCATTGAACTGTTACCAGGGGCCAAACTCCCCCAACCAATAATGTACACTATGTCTCCCCTTGAAATGCAGCGATATATGGATGCAGCAATATATGGATACAAACCTAGTGAGGGGATTCATTGAACAGGCCAAGTCTACTGTGAGAGCCCCTGTGTTGTTCAAAGAGAAAAAAGATGGGTCTCTTCATCTCTGTGTGGACTATAAAGGCCTAAACACTGTGAGTGTGGAAAATAAATACCCTCCCCCCCTCCTGAAAGACTTGCTAACCCACCTAGCAAAGGGGAGCATTCTCACAAAGTTAGACCTGAGATAAGCATATTACTGGGTAAGAATAAAGGGGGGGGATGAGTGGAAGATGGCCTTCAACTGCCCCTTGGGGAGCTACTAATTCAAAGTCATGCCATTTGGACTGCAGGGGGCCCCAGCTGTATTTATGCAGTTGATTAATGACGTCCTACATGAACACCTATACAAATGGGTCCTAGTATACCTTGATGACATCCTGATATACAGCACGAATATGACTGACAACATAAGGCTGGTCAGAGAAGTGTTAAAGAAACTATTGAATGCCAAACTTTATGTCAAATTGTCAAAATGTGAATTTCACCAAACCCAATTAGATTATCTTGACTATAGAATTTCCAATGAGGGTATCGAAATGGACCCAGACAAAGTAAAAAACATAATTGAATGGCAGCCCCCCAAAACTCGCAAATAGCTCCAGAGCTTCCTAGAGTTTGCCAACTTCTACTGTCAATTTATTCCCTCTTTTGCCAAGATTGCTCTACCTCTTACAGAACTACTCAAAACGGGCAAAGGAGGGGGAAAACTGCAACCTGGCCAACCGCTAGCATGGACTATGAGTTGTCAGAAAGCTTTTGAAAATTTAAAAAGACTATTTGCGGCTGAACCGGTCCTAAAGCACCCCTGCCCAGGGGACCCCTTCGTAATTCAGGCAGACACCAGCGACGTGGCAGTCGGAGCGGTGTTATTGCAAAAGAATAAAAGTGGGGTCCTGCAACCTTGTGCTTACATCTCTAAGAAATTTACTGAAATCAAGAGGAGATGGACAGTCTGGGAGAAGGAGGCCTTCGCTATTAGGTGGGGGCTATTAAACTGGTGGCACTACTTAGAAGGAAGCAAGGTGACTTTTGTAGTATGGACAGCTCACAAAAATTTAGAGGCACTAAAAACTCCCCGCAAATTGTCCCCAAAACAAGTACGATGGGCACAGTACTTCAACCATTTTAACTTTACTCTAAAGTACATACAAGGAAGAAAAAAACTTCTTAGCTAATGCACTCTCCTGATTGCCACAATACAAAAGCAAATGCGAAGAAGTTCACAAGGCAATTATCCCTGGTCCACAAACTGCGGCCCAACTCACACCTCGCAGGACCCCTAATCCTGATGACCCCAGGTTAAAGAAAATAAAGTGAGATCAATGGTTTAAGACAATCAGACATCCCTAACATGCATGGTGGGTCTGGCTTACAAGGGGGGAAAATTGTACTTGCCTCAAGCTCTTCGTCTTAATGCCCTCAAACACAGCCATGATGTTAAACAGGCTGGACATTTCGGATATCTAAAAACTCTACATCTCATTCGCCAGCAATTTTAGTGGCCGGGACTAAAACGAGATGTAGAAAACTATGTCAAAAGCTGTACTGTATGTGCCACCATGAAAAGAATCCCAGGAAAGACCCCTGGGTTACTGCAACCGGTGGCCGAACCTTCTCAACCATGGGAAGAAATAGCTATTGACTTTATAGTAGAACTACCCGACAGTAGAGGAAATACTGTCATTTGGACTGTGATAGACCTATTTTAAAAACAGGCTCACTTTATTGCCTGCAAAGGACTTCCATCAGCTCAACATCTGACTAAGTTGTTCCTAAAACATATCTATCGACTACATGGCTCCCCTAAGCGAATACTTTTGGACAGAGGGGTGCAGTTCACAGCGAAATTTTGGAGAAACTTTCTTAAATTAATTGGATCATCTCAAGGCCTATCAACTGCTTTTCACCTGGCTACTAATGGAGCCGCAACAAAATGGTGGAACAATACCTTAGATGCTACATCTCTTACCAACAAACAAACTGGACTGACCTCCTCCCTTTTGCAGAGGTGGCTTACAATATTTCAGTACATAGCAGCACTGGCTACACTCCTTTCCGTGTAGCCACAGGGGAAAAAATCAACCCCATACCAGAATACCCTCAGTTACCCTCCGCTTCCCAGACTCTTGATCATTGGGTGAGGAGCTGGGAAGAAGTTTGGAAAAATAGAAAGGTGGCCTTAAAAAAGACGTTTGAGACCTACAAAAAGCAAGCTGACAATAAGAGAGCTCCCCAAAGAACATTCCAAGTTGGGGGAAAGGTCTATTTGTAGACCAAATACTTACACCTTAAACTATCCAATAAGAAATTGGACTGAAATTCTTGGGGCCTTTCCCCATTGTGAAAATCATCAACCCGGTCATAGTAAAATTGAAACTACCCAGACTTTTGGGGAAAATTCGCCTGGTGTTCCATTGTAGCTTGCTGAAACCTTTTTGAACCTCCACTTTAAGACCTCCCCATAAGAAAGCACCTAGACCCCTTGTGGTAGCAGGTCAGACCCATTATGAAGTGAAATATATTCTTGACTCTAGAATCTTTAAGGGAAAATTGAAATACCTAGTACAATGGAAGGGATACCCATTGTCTGAAGCCATTTGGGTGAAATCTACTGATGTGAAAGCTGACAGACTTATAAAAATGTTTTATGAGAAACACCCCAACAAACCAAAAGCCAGTTCCTAACTTGTGTTTTGTTTACATTACATGATCTGTCCTTTTTGTAAGGGGAGCCGGATGTCAACGCTGCTAACATTGAATGTTACTGCTTGAGAAGAGATGAAGAACTAGCCATTTTATATGTTAAACTTGTGTATTGCTTTAAGAGATTGAATTTAAGGTTAGGAGGGGGGATGAGTAGGATTGTACTTTCAAGGCCATCTCTAACTAAGGAAGATAAGACCTTGGCAGGTTTTCTAACAGAAGGGAAACTGATTCTTTAAATTAATTGGAGAATATGATTAATGACAAAATTAGAAAGGGAGAATTGTGTTTTAATATATTGTGCAAGGGGCAGACATGTCAGGTTCCAGCTTCCTTCGAGCAAGCATTTGCCGGTGTATTAGGCTAATAAAGGACTTTTAAGGTAAACAATGCCTCAGAGTCACTTGAAAAGCCCATATGTCGGAAACTTGACATATATATTACAGACCACCCAACCAATCAGAAGAAATAGATGAACTCTTTGCCAACCAGTTAACAAATGTATGTAGGAAGCATACCACAATAGTAATGGGAGACTTCAACTAACTAGATATCAACTGGGAGACAAACTCTGCAGCGAGTGGGAGATCAAACAGATTCCTAATCAACCTAGCCAACAACTTTGTCATCCAAAAGGTAGAGGAGGGAACTAGACATAAAGCCACACTTGACTTAATTCTAATTCTAAAACTAATAGAGAAGAAGTGATAGAGGGAATTGAAGTTGCCAGAAACATGAGCGAAAGTGAGATGTCATTCTGGAATTTAATATAACACAAACACTAGCAACAGAAAACAATTCAAGAAATATCTTGAACTTCAAAAGAGCTGACTTTAACAAACTCAGAGAGAATTTAGAAAAGATCCCATTGATGAAAATCCTAAAGTGGAAAACAACACAAGAAGCATGGGAAACTCACAAAAATGTGATCATAAAAGCCCAAACCAGCACAATACCATTGAAAAAGAAAAACAACAACAACAAGAAATTCAAGAAGAAACATGGCTGTACAAAGATCTCTCTGACAAACTGAAAGACAAAAAGGACAAATACAAAAAATGGAAAGAGGGGCACTTAACTAAGCCCGATTATCAGCAGATAGCCAGAACATGTAAAGATGAAGTCAGGGAAAGCAAAGGCTCAGAATGAACAAAAACTTGCAACAGAAATATTAAAAACAAGAAAAAGGTCAAGGAAACTGTAGGTCCACTAAAGAGAGAAGATGGCAACAGGGAGAAAGCAGAGCTGCTTAACTCATACTTTGCGTCAGTCTTCACACAAAAAGAAACCATAGCCCAACATATCAAAAAAACCCACTGCAAAAAACAAATTAGAAACAAAAATTAAAATAAGCAAGAAAATGGAAAGATAACACCTAACCAACTTTGATGAATATAAATCACTGGGGACTGACAGATTACATCCCAGAGTTCTGAAGGAGCTAGTAGATGTTATCTCAGAACCACTGCACCACATCTTTCAAAAATCCTGGAACACAGGGGAAGTACCGGAAGATTAGAAAAGTGCCGATGTGGTTCCCATCTTCAAGAAAGGGAAAGGAAAAAAAAAAACAGACCCAGGAAACTACAGACCTATCAGTTTAACATCAATACCTGGGAAGATCCTAGAAAAGATAATCAAAAAGCACCTCTGTGAACAACTAGAAGCAAACAAAGTTATAACTAGTAGCCAGCATGGGTTTGTTAAAAACAAATCATGTCAAACCAATCTTATTTCATTCTTCGACAAAGGGACTAAACTAATAGACCAGCAAAATACTGTGGACATAGTATACTTAAACATCAGTAAGGCATTTGATAAAGTAGACCACAACCTACTCCTTGGTAAGCTAGAAAAAGGTGGAATAGACAACATCACCACCAGATGGATCTGTAGCTGGCTGGCAAACTGTACTCAATAAGTAGTCCTCAATGGCACTACATCCACATGGAGAGAAGTAAGCAGTGGGGTACCACAAGGTTCCATCCTAGTCCCAATACTCTTCAATATCTTCATCAATGACTTAGATGAGGAAATTGAAGGGGAACTCATCAAATTGCAGATAACACCAAACTGGCAGGAGTAGCCAACACCCCAGAAGACCAACTAAGGATCCAAAAAGATCTTGACAAACATGAACAATGAACCCTATCCAATAAAATGAGTTTCAATGTAGAGAAAAGCGAAGTTTTACATTTAGGCAGGAAAAATCAAAAGTACTAGTACAGATTGAGCAAGACCTGGCTTAAAAACAGTAACTGTGAGAGGGATCTTGGAGTCCTAGTGGACAATCACTTAACCATGAGCCAGCAGTGTGTATCAGCAGCCAAAAAAGCTAATACAATCCTGGGTTGTATAAACAGAGGCATAGAATCAAGATCACATGAAGTATTAGTACCACTTTATAAAACCTAGTAAGACCACACTTGGAATACTGCAGCCAATTTTGGTCACCATATCACATACACACAAAAAAAAATGTTGAGAGTTTGGAAAGAATTCAGAGAAGAGCAACTAAGATGTTCAAAGGCCTGGAGACTAAAACATACAAAGAACAGTTGCAGGACTTGGATTTGGCTAATCTAAAGAAAAAGAAAGAAACGGGAGACATGATAGCAGTATCCCAGTATTTGAGGGGCTGCCACAAAGAAGGGGAGGTCAAATTATTCACCAAAGCACCAGAGGGCAAGACAAGAAACAATGGTTGGAAACTGATAAGAGAGAGAAATAACCTGGAATTAAGGAGAAACTTCCTGACAGTGAGGACAATTAACCAGTGGAATAGCTTACTTCCAGAAATCGTGGGAGATTTTTAAAAAGAGGCTAGACAGTCACTTGTCTGAGATAGTATAGGTTCTCCTGCTTGAGCAGGGGGCTGGACTAGAAGACCTCTAAGGTTCCTTCCAGCTCTATTCTATTTTATTCTATTCCAGAAGCATTTTTTTTCTGCCCGTCACCTGAGATTAAGTCCAATGGGGAAAAAAAACTATAACACCCCTTGGGTTCACTAAAATGCCTGCTATTTCTCCTCCAAAATTTTATTGAGAACAGAAGAAACAAATGAAGTGGAATAATTGGAAAACCTGCACATGTGGCAATCCATTAACTTCAGAATGTCCCCAGATCATTAAAAATAGATGCACACCTAGTATACGTGTGTGCTGGGGGCAGCACACAATAAAGTTGGAAGTGTGGTAGAGGAGGAAGCATACTTAACACTCTGCCCAGGGTCAGGAACACTACGTCACTCAGCACATTATATTCAAGGCACCACTTGCTGTATATCAAGCAGGATGGCAATCTGCCATAACCTCTTCAGAAGGTGCATAATTCACAAAGTAAAGGAAGAAAGAACACAAGGAAGTCAGACTCCATGGCATGATAATCAACCAGAAGAGGGAAAACTTCCCTCTATTAGCGTTCTTCAGCTCTGTGTTGTATAGCTCCGATCATTCCCAAATAGCAAGGTATAAGGGAATTCTAATCAAATATATTATTTCATAGTATTTCATTCTTAGATCCTCAGAAAACCAGCTTCCTTGAAAAAAAATAAAGAATTGTATATTATTTGTGGTGTAAAAGAAGGAAACTTGTGTAAAATTAAGAATTTGTAAAAATCAAATGGCTTTAAACTTGTGAAAAGTTAATTCTTCCTCTCAGGAACACTTTACGTCTGAACATTGGTACTAACTATTCAAAATAAGCAACATGGAGCCACAATTTATCTGAAGGCTAAGTAGGTATATTTGGTATTATTAAATGCTAATGAATTAACATTATTCATATTAAAATGAATATAGTTATGAATATAACTATAGATAGTTACAATTCAGCTGTAAAGACTGTATGTACAGAGAGATATAGAAATATAGGCCTTCCTGGTTTCATTTATTTATAGTGTATTATTATTAACAATAATTTATAATTACATAATTAATAATTCAATATCATCACTGCATCATATATTTTTAAGATACAGAATCATGAAATGTATAGAAAATACATTCAATTAAGAGTCGTTATGCTCTAGAGCAGTCAATGAGTTTTATTCCCAAGTAAGTGTACAAATGATTGCAGGGTTTAAGTGCCACCAAAAGATAATGAGTTTTGATTAGAAATGGATTAGTTTTCCCAAGCCTGTCCCACTTTAGCTCAAAAATTACATAAAATAAAAAAGCTCAAAAAAGGTTGCTGTTGCTTTCATTCTTCTCAGTGTTATTGCTCATGCTTCAGAATTCACACTCCCCCCCCCCCCCCAAGCATGGAGTAAAAAAGACCAAGTGGTAACATAGCTGCACATAGAAATAAAAGTTTTTAAAAGATTATTCTACATATTTTCAATCCCCTGGAGACATGCAAAGTTGCAAGAGTTTCCTTGGCGGAGTTTGTAAAAATCAAGATGGTTGTCACAGGTGCACAAGCAGAGCCCTGCCAAGATGCAAACGCTTGAAAAGCTAAAGGATGTAGGATGGCTATATCAAAACATCAAAAAAAACACAAAAAAAAACCAGAAAAGTGGAGAGACTGAAGTTATTGGGAGACTGTTGGTCTCCTCCTTTGATGGCTTAATCAAGAGCCATGATTAAGAGGACCTCCCAAGTATAAAGCTACAGAAGGAATGGGGCTTGCTTTTCTCATTTTTTTCTGGGTCACAGACTTGCATTCATTTGCATAATGATAGGCTATAAATCCATTACGAAAATGATATATGGCTACTGATTATACTGTCCCATTAAGTATGAAGAACTATGCCAGGTTGTAAAATGAAGACAGCGTCTCTATCAGTGAAGGAGATCCTCAACACCAGAACATAATGATCAGAATAGTGGAGGCTTTGTTTCTTTCTTTCTTTGTTTGTTTTAAAAAATGATGTATCTTTGGGAATGAATTGATGTCACTGCTTCATTGCAGGCAAATAGGGTTGTAACATATATTCACCATTGCAACCAACACTCACACATTGCAAAACCACATTCCTCAGTGGTTTTGTCTAATTTTTGGAGAAAAGCATAACCATTTAAAGGAACCTCAACAAAGTCCTTTTTTATGATTGCTTACACATTGACATGGGTCTTCAGTGTTCTATGTGATGGGACCTTCCTGCTCACGCAAGTTTAGTCGTTTAACAAGCAATAATTCCTGCTCTGTGGTGTTCTTTTCAAACAAATCTGAATACTTCCTGATGAAGCAACATTAACAATGATTCAGGGCCAAAATGCAATCAAAGTTCTTCCTACACCTCTCCCCAAAACAGGTGGAGCTTGTTTCACATTGCCACAGCTATCATATTATACTGACTTGTGTTTTGTTATGTTTTTAAAAACAACATCCTTGCTCAGCATAATTTACCTTTTGTTTTTTCCTCCCCTTTCCCTCCTCCTTATCTATCTATACAGGATCTTCTCACACTACCCATTTTTCACTCTGAATTCCTGACCCCCACAGTTCTAAGGAATGCGCACTTCTCCATTTTCCTGCTTCTTCAAAACTTACCTATGTTGTGTACCCTCTGTGTTCTCCCCAATCCAGCAAGGCAAAAAAGCTGTACAAAAGCCCTCTACATTGTATATGGTGTTCCAACGTTAGGAATGGCTCCCTGCTGTTCCCTTAACAGTGCTTATTGTTTTAAATGCCATTTCTCCATCAAATGCTACTTTCCCCTTCATTGCTATTTCTCATTGATGGTTACTTCCCCATTGAGAGCTCTGTGAATGTTTCCAAGTCTTCATTGCTATTCCCCCAAAACTGTTTAATCCTTTTAAGGGCTTTTTCCTCCACCAAATGGTATTTCCCTAGAGACTGCTGCTCTCCCCTCAAAGCCATTTCTCCTGCTCCTTTGTGTTCTCGCTCCGTACAATTCAATTCCTGGCCTCTGAGGAGTCTTTGGTCACCATTTTCAAGGTCCATTTTGGCTCTGGCATGCATTGCTTTTATATATGCTTTCAATAATCTACTCCTTGCAGTTGTGGCTATGTATCATTGCCAGTGCTACAATTCCATGATGCTGGAAAATAAACTCACTCTGAAATAATCCAACTTGCTTCAATTAAATCATGTAACCATTATTTTTTATAAAACCAATCTATTTATTAACTGGTGGGGGAATGGTCTTGAAATGCAAAACCATAAAGTTCTACAAAGCTTCTCTTCACTCCTTTAGATAAATTCATCATTCTGAAAGTTGTTTGTAATAAAACTGTCCAAATTCTCTCATGTTTATTTACTCAGCCTGGACTCTCTGAGGGATAGGCTTTTACAAAAGCAATGGTCTTTATGAAGCAAAAGCCACATAATTTGGCTATAATGTAAATGCTTTTCATCTTCTGTAGCTTTCAGCATCTCTTTTGTGTGAAACGTTTATCAACGTAGCTTGCTAGATAATATATGACTCCATATTGATACATTCCTTTATTACCAAAATAAAAATAGAGATTTGATGACTCCTGGGCATCCATATCTTTTCAGTTAAATCATTATATCCTGAAAAGTTATTTCTTAAAGCTCATAGGGAGCCTATGGTTTAATTTGCTGTAAACAATAGCAAGTGAGTGCATAAGAGAGGAGATAATTTCTTTATATCAAGGATGAACAACTTCTCAAGTAAAACTGTTTATGAACAAAGGGAGTAGGTTGACTCTATCATTTTATAATCTCTGTAATATGTATCACTCTGTAAAAGCTTTATTTGTGCTTTATCTCTAAGTTTGGATACTATAATTTTTACTTCTGTTTATTCTTTCTTAATGCTAAATCCAAATATCACACACATTTTGCATGATCAATACAGATGATTTTTTTTTTAAAAAACTTATCTATAGGTGCTCAGTTTACTTATTTGATTTAGAGCTTGCCTTTTCCCCTCCCTTTAGTAGACAAAGTGGCTAATAATAATTGGGGGGAAAAACCCAGTTAAAATATGAATTAAAATTAAATCGGGAAATTAATTCACTATCATCTTCTTGTAATCTGGAAATAGGAGCCCAAAGCATGTCCCATACCTTTGAATGCCCTTTCCTACATACCAGATGGTCAAATTCCTGTCAGAAAGGGGGATCTAAATTGGAACAGAGCCATAGGCAGTGAGATGTTATAGCAGACTTCAGGATCTATAGCACCACTTTCAATTGTACCTGCCACACAACTGAAAACTAGTGAAAATCGTTCATTATACACATATAATCTCTGGGCCTTGCAGTGGGTCACCTACTTGCCTATTTTGTACCCACTTTGGTTTCCAGATGTTTCCTAGATTACAGCACATTTTTATAATCTCTATAACCAAGGGATAGAGAATTGATGCTAGCTCTGGTCATTTTAAGAAAGGGTGCAATTAACACATTATCTATAATTATGCAAATACAGTAGAGGTGCTACTTGTATATCCTGTGACAGCTGGTGCTTGAGGAGTCCTTCCAAACTGCAAACAATTCCTTCTCTGAGCCCATCTAAAGCAAACTCCAGTTCAATCCAGAGCCTAGCTTTTACTTTACCAATAGCATCTCCATTTGGTCTGGATGGAATTCCCTCTTGTTCTCTCTTATCCAACCCCATCATGAAGGTTAAGCAATGTTCTAGAGTATATTAATTGTTTGCTTGGGATTTTATTCATGTATTTAGAGTTCTGTGAATGCCATCTCACCGCAGAAGCTCTGGGTTATCTAGTAACAGATAATAAACATCATAGGACTAAATAAAAATCAGAAAACACCAACACATAAAACATATAATGACTGCCCATATAAAGCAGATCTAATAAATTAAAAAATGCCCCATGGGCTCTAACTACCCAACCCAGTCTTGGGAATACGTTCAGTCTTCACTGGCCTTTTTTTGAAAGGCCAATGAGTTTGGGGAACATCTGTGATGTTCAAAAGGGCAGGCACTATAATAGAAAAAGGACCACTTTCTGGATCCTGCAAAGTGACAATCTTTAATTAACAGTACCTGAAACATGCCTCACATGCCTGGGATGGTATGTGGGAATGACCTTAGGAGACAGAGGGAAAGTCCCACAGTTTAGGCAATGGTCTGATAAGCATTTCAGAAGAAGCATGAACAGGAATATCAGCACAAGCTTTATTGTAAGGTTACATTAAGCAGAATCATGCAAGTCTGAAAGTATTTTTCTGCCCCTGCCTCTCCTTTTAATCTCTGGGAAAGTGGAAAACCATCTGGAAAACTGCTGGAAAAGAGGTGGTGCAGAGAAAATTACTTTCAGACTTGCAAATAAACTTCCAAGATTCTCTATGATGTAACCTTTCAATAAAGCTTGTGCTGATGTTCCTGTTTTGTGCTTCTTATCTGGGCTATCTCAAAGGACTAACACTGCCAGATCTGATGGGATGGGTAGAAATAACTAGGAAGAAGTTGTCCCTAATTCAATAAGCATTGAAAAGTTAAATGTAGCAAAGAAAGAGTTAAGAGTATGATAACCGGGGGGGGGGGGATTTTTCCCCCCCTTTGGATCCAAAAGCTAACCAATTTTTTTTTAACAGTTCTAGAATGTTATGTGGGACCAAAGGTATCGTATATTTGAAATGTTTTATGCCAATCATGTTATAGCTTATCTCTGTTGGCAAAAGAAGAATGTTACAGTGACTTTTCAATGCTATTGTATGGGACAGTGTAAAGTTCATTCACATATTCTTAAATTAATTTGATTTGTTTTTATTTTAAATACCAATTGTATAGGAATATAGCAATAGCAATGAATCTTTGGCAAACCATGCTACTCATATAAGACAGATTTGGAAGGAAGGAAGGAAGGAAGGAAGGAAGGAAGGAAGGAAGGAAGGAAGGAAGGAAGGAAGGGTTAATGCTGGTATGAGCAGACTAGCAGAATAAGCAAGTTGGTGAATAAAAGACTACCTCAGAGTCACATATGTAAGAAGAGCAATGATATAAATTGATCAAATAAATACATTTTGTGTGAAGAAAATGAATATATATAGATATCCAGGAAATGGATATTTTGCAACACATTTTTACATTATCATACATGACATGAAGTGTATTCAGGTTTGCATGCTGCTCTGTTCTTGCATTCTTAGACAGCCTTTGACAACAATAAAAATACAAACAATGTGGGATCTAATTACAGGGGAGTCTTCATGTGATTGATGAATATATAACTACATAAATACAGTAGTTGGTAAACTAATGATCCATAAACCATTGATTCAGGGGGAAAAATCATGTAATTCAGTTGTTTTTTAATTTAGGACAGATTGTTTAATATAGGTTTTAAAAACAGGCTTAAGAAAGAAATTAAAGGTTTACAATACTCATGTACTCTGTTACGTAAATATTTTTTTCCAATTAAAATATTCATCATCATTTCCATGCTATTTCATGGGAATCCATCAGATGTGATAGCTAAAACTGTAAGTTGAAGAAAGGCATCCAACCTCAGCGGAAAAAAATAACAGAAGGAAGAAAATAGCATGCCATTCTCACTTTTTTTTTCTGTTTATAGTTTAGAAGTACTGCTTCTAAAATTACATAGTCCTATTTCTGTGCTTTTCAGTTTCACAAATATTAGGCCCACCAGAACTGTAAGGAAGCTTTAATACAAAGTTCAAAACTCCTTTGAATCAAGCAAAACTCCTGGTAACTTCCTGCTAACAAATCCAAGTCAATTGCTTGGGAACAATCATGGAGCCTGTGGAGAAGGATGGTCAAAAAAGTCAAGATGACAATAGTAATCACACAATTAAAGCCCCAAATCTTTTTCTGTGTATAGCACAGCACCTATAAAAAGGGAAAGAGTTTTGATTACTGCTACTCCTCATTTATCAACAGCCTCATTTAATGACCATTCAAAGTTACAACAGTGTAAAAACACCAGTTCTGTAACCAGTCTTCACTTTTACAACTATCACGGTGTCCCACATCATGTGATGGCCAACAAGCAGAGTTAATTTATTTATTTTATTTTTAATGGAGAATGTGGAAGCAAAACTGCAAGATGCACTCACATGAAGTTTCCAGGTGATTCACTTAATGACCAAATGGGAAGTGAGGTTTTAACTCTGTGATTTTTCTGCTTAGCGACCATGACATGATGGAGTTGCTGGTCCTAATTGATGCTGCTTACTAAGGGCTACCTATACTTCGTTCATTCCGCCGGGACCTGAAGACCTGGCTCTTTGAGCTCTCCGGCCCAGGCTGAGAATTTTTTAACTGGGGTTTTTATTTTAAGGGATAATTTAATCTTTTTAAATTGTTTTTTAACTTTTGTATTTTGTATTGCTGATTTTAAATACCTTGTAAACTGCCATGAGTCCTTCGGGAAAGGGCGGTATATAAATCTAATAAAAATTAAATTAAATTAAAACTCGCCACATCACGTGATGGGTCATGATGTATTCACGACTCTTTTTGCATTGCCGGCAATGGGGTGGGTGCAGCTTTGTTATGATGAAATCGGCTTGCAGGCCGGCAGTTTGACAACCCTGCTATACATGAACACAGCCACCATTTTGAATTATTTTGAATCCCCTGACACCGGATTTTGGGGCATTTTTTTCTATCCATCTTTCCTACATCTGAAGATTTTTACAAATTTATGTGACTGCACCATTATCTGTGTTATTGCTACTACTTTATTGATTTTGTGTAATCTTACTGCATTTTATCTATTTTTTTAAAAAAAATATTAATAATTGTAAGGCCATAATAAAGATTTTGCTTTTTAACTCCCCTGATAACAGTACAAATAATTTCTGCCATTCTTCTCTTAATGGCTTGACATACCATTAGAAACAGTGAGGTAGTTACTTCAGGTTGTGGTATAGGGTGTAGCCATGAGGTATTTGAGAACTGTCCTGTGACTTTTTTATGTTCCACCATGTGTCTCATAAATCTTCAATGACAAGGGCAAAAGGGGATATTTTATCCTTTGCCTCATGCAGAAATCTGTATTGGGCCATTCTTAAGAGTGTTTCTCTTGTATGTTGCTCTTCTCCCAAAATGCAAAGAAAGTTTCTCTAGGGCAGAAAATGGAAAAAAAATGTGTAGAACCAACTAAAATTCCATTTCATTTGTATATATAAATATCAGAGTATGATAGATATTATAGAGATATAACTCTTAATCCATCCTTTAATTCAAAACTCACCAGGTCAAATTGATTTCACTACTGTAGCGTAATAGTTAATGGAAATTGAGAATTAATTGAATTCAGGATACTCTTATGCAAATTATTCCAGCAAATATTTATTTAATGACTGAAGTACTGCCTATTTTAATTTCATTTTTTTACAAGAAAATTGACATCCTGACCATAGTAACACCAAAAGCCCACAGAATAAATAATATACATATTCTGATGAAGCAATGACAGAGAAAATGAAAGTTAACCACTATTTTAAAAAAAAAATGCAGTCAAGTCTATTATCATGTTAGGGTACCTGGAATAAAGTTCACCTGTTCTTTTCTTCTTCTTTTAACTTAATGGCCTATAATCACTTAATGTAAGAACTGAGCAGCATCAGAATCTGGATTTCCAGTATTGCTAGCTGTCTGGATAACGATGGCAAAAAATCAACTTTGAAGGAGCTAAGAACTTTTTTTCCCAAAGACTTAAAAGAATATAATAGCAAAAGCCACCAAAGTGGCTGACCTACTTATGTTGCATAGAAACCAGGAAGAGATAGTTTGCTTTTTGATCTGGATTTTTCTATTTTATTTATGGACTGCTGCTATACTGCTTTGAAGAATATTTGAGAAAAAAAATGCTAATATTGCTTTGTTTTTCATCTGTGCTTCTTCTAACTTAACATTTTTCATGCTCCTTATTGGAATCCATGTCTTTATTCAGAGGCTTTTTGAGATTCCAGTTTACACATAAGAAAGTAATGCAGCGCGAGTTTAAATATTTTAATATTGAAAATTTATTTGTTCATAGTGATTTTATTAAAACTTACAAATAAAAAGTCAAACATAATAAACCAAAAAAAGAAAAAGCAGAAAACAAAACAGAGAAAGAAAAAAAATAGAAAACAAAGTTATTATTTAATAAATAAGAATATAATAAAGGGAAAGATAAGAAATATTTTAAAATAACCTCCCCCTTCATAACAAATTTTAAGATGTGATAAATTATTAAAATTGTACATCATATTAAATAATTTATCATCTTCTATTCAAATACAACAAATAATCTGTACTTCCCATATCACCTTTGTAAATCCTTAAAGCCTCATTGTTTTAGACCTGATCAGCAAAAGTCCATTAGATTATCTGTTTTAAACTTGATCAAATAAGCCAACTTTTTATTCCTTCCTTTTAATACTCTTAATCTTGTCTGAGATAGTATAGGTTCTCCTGCTTGAGTAGGGGGCTGGACTAGAAGACCTCCAAGGTCCCTTCCACTTCTATTCTATTCTATTCTATTCTATTCTATTCTATTCTATTCTATTCTATTCTATTCTATTCTATTCTTTCAAATAATGTCCTAAACGTTTATTTGTTTTCATTTTTTTCCTTCCCCTTGTAGCCTTTCATTTTTACAGCCACTTTCAGATCAGTTTCAATATCGTCAAGTAAAATTTGTTCCTCCTCAGTAACATCTTTTAAATACAGTTTAACTATAGATTCTCACACTTTTAAAATTAACTTCTGAGTCCATTGTTCAAAAATATCCTGCAATCTGTGCAATGTTAAAATATTTTGCTTCATTCTGCATTATTAAATTAAATTATCCTATTAATTGTAATCGTTAACTCCTTCTGGTTCCTTCAAACTCAGTATAATTTAAAAAAAAATAATTCAAAACAAAAGCATTTGAAAAAGCACAAAAAAAAAGGAAAATTATTATGCTTAATTCCAAAATTTTATTTCAAATACATCGGGACTTTCAAAAATTTTCAGCAAAAACATTTTGCTGCTTATTCCAAAATATGTTTGTTTTTTTTTTAAAAAAATATTCTTATTTAAAGCTTCTTTTGCTAAGGATTGAAAGAAACTTATACAATGCCAAAAAAATTGTCAACCCAAAGATTCCTAATAGTTAAAAAGCAGTTTACAAATTCCAAAAGTGATTAGAAAAGGATATACACAAATCAGTATACAAGATGTCTCTTTCCTTGTCTGCAGTAACTTTAAATCTGCTGGAGTCTGATGTCTTGCAGTCTCCTCACGAGAAGAAACTATATGAAATACTTATGGGCAATCTCAGGTCTTCTCCTTGTCCAAAGAGAAATTATAAAGATCCAGTGTACTTATTGGCTCTTCATTCCACAGCAATAGTCTTCTGTTCGCTATTTTTTTCCCAGAAGCTTCCTTGATATTGCAAATTTAAGTAAATGTTTATTGCT